>NW_010558126.1:5661-20656 GCF_000687285.1 Phaethon lepturus | reverse complement strand
GGTCCTTTCCAACCTAGTGATTCTGTAATATGATTTAAAATAAAGCACACTTTTTTGGTGTCTCCCAGTACTGTTTCTGTCTCGTATTAGCTTAGCTCTGGGTAACTCAAACAGTTCACATAGGCAGGTGGGGCTGTGCTTTAAAAAGTCCTGTGCTGCATCACTTAATTAAAAAAGAAAATCTAGACAGTTGTCCTTGTAGTATATGCAGTGACTTAACATAGTCTTTCTTTGTTAAATGCCTAACGGCCAAGTTAAATGCCTAAGTTCTTTTAAAAATCTGGACCAGTGTGCACGGATCCACAAACAAGGTACGCATAGTGGTGGAAGTGTTTGGATTTACAAAAATAAGCTACTGGCTGGTGAGTGCTTACACACACAACTCTCATTTGGTAGCACATCTGAGGTAGCTACCGTGCAGTGATAGTGGAGGGCAGTTTTTGTGAAATACCTAGTGTGCTGTAAATTCACGCCCTGCCTTAGCTTACAGCAACTCATTTAGGGAGCCAAGTCTTTATATCTTTCTATCAAGTTTTCAGTAAAAGAACATCCTGAACCTTCTTTTTAATATAATTCTAACGAGACACAGAGAGTATGCGCAGAAAAAATGCTCAAGTTTTGTTGGATGATGTAAATCTACATTGGTTCTAGTTATTCCTGGGTTCACCAGGGCTAACTGGATATTTCATGTGTCTGTGAGAGGTTCTGCATACCAGGCAGGTACCTCTGAAAATCTGGGCTTCACTCAGGAAAGTTTTCCTGAGAATGGGACTGAAGCATTTGGGCATGTGCTCCTGTTACGATGAGCACATCTGAAATATATGTGGACTTGATGCGTGTTCACAACAGATTGGTGTAGATTTTGGTGAAAGGCATGATTTTTATTTTTACTGCCTCTGGATAAAAAATTGCCAGCCTTCAACCTGCTTGCTGCAGTGACTGGGCAGGCACTGTAGGGTTGGTCTGTATATGCAGAGCGGTCGTTTATCGAGGATTCCTAGATACTTGATAGCCCCATTGGAGCAGCAGTTACGTAACCTCCAGAAAACGCAGAGAAATGGCCAAACAAAATACCTAGAGGGGAAGAAGAAATTCTCAGAAGCTTGGTGACGCTACTTCCTGACTGCTGGTTAATTTGCATGTTTTAGTACGTAAAGCACTACAATTATTTTAAAGGTCCAGCTGTTTGGCACGTTCATTACTTTCTCAAAGCCAAACTTTAACTTTGTACCAGGGGACAGAAACCATGGAAGGCTTTTGATATGATCCTTTTTCCTTTATGTCATTTCTATTTCAGCTGAAGACCATATTTGTGACTTAAGATTTCTGATTAAACCTGTACTTTCCCATTTCTGACTATTTGTGATGCAATGCTAAAGAAATACTACCAGGCCTCTACCAGGCCTTCTTGGCTGGTCCTTCAGTTGTTAGATCCAGCTAGGAATACATCTAGTTAAGAGTGTGAGGGCCCAACTGAAGAAGACAGAAGCATTTTTCTCTTTGAGTAGGTAAAGCTGTTTAAGAAGGAACCATGAAATCCATCCTGTTGTACGAAACAGAAGGGGGAAAAAAAGGAGGAATTATGTTGTGAAGTTTGATTTCAGAAAATTTTTTTGGGTTCACTGTGCTACTGGGGAGACGGAGCTGTGGGAGCATGTGGCTGGAGTGAATATGGGCCTTAAGAAGCCAACTCTACCCATTACTTTTATTACTTGCATATTTGGACTGCACGGAATTGCTTTTCCTTCCTCCCCCTTGCTTGTTTAGGCTACGCTTGTCCAGTCTGCCTTCAGTGCGTATATTTAGCACTGTAAGTTCAAAGTGATCTCTTTGTAGTAATTGCTTAAAAGTCAGTTTCTAAAGATATTCTACCTAGTCAAATTGTTTGCAATAATAAGAGTAGAGAGCAAATGCAGAAAACGAGAACATGGATTAGGTGGATTTGTTTTTAAATTAAATGAGTGGAAACTATTTACAGGATTAATTGTTCTCTAACTGTAAAAGCTGCTATTGAATTCCTGTTTGTCTTCATCTTAACTAAACGTGTATTTCTGGGAGCCTTCAAGCAGTGTTTTCTTTGTATCAGATGCTCACTTCAAATGCCATTGTCTTCTGCTTAATGACCTGCCGGAGGCCTCGCTACATGTTCTCTATTGACCTCATCATTGTGTTTGGGAATCTTCTGATCTAAAGGTGTGTAGGTCAGCCAGTGTCAGTAATCTTGTCCCATGCTTTGACCATTTGGAGTTCAACCGGAAAGTGCTTTGAGGGAATGTACTTTGCTTACTAATAATTTAATTTGGCCTATTTAAAGCTGTACTGTCTTCATTTGTGCAGTCTGAAACGCTGTGGCTGTATTATTAGCACTTCAGAAATACAGGTTTAACCCTCCTTCACAGTTTGTCCTAAAATTCCTAAAATGACTCTTTAGTATACAAACCTATCACAATCAGTTGTAGTAGTAGCTTTGATACATCTGTGATGTTCTGAAAGGGAGAAACTAATATATTTTATCAGACAAACAGATGTAGCTGGAAAAAAGCAGAGTTGCTTTAAGGTAGGTGCTGCTTCAGTCTCTGAAAGTTTATCTATTACAGTGAATGATTGGTTGAAAAAACTCAAAATACTACTTCTCTCTAAAAATTTGCTTGGCCTGCCTTTTGGAAAAAGCTTAATCACCATCTTCTGAGGTCATTATAATCTACTCCTTCACTCAAGTAGTTGCTGTAACTGAAAGTGGGGTTTGTCTGAACTCACCAGATCAAAAGGGGAGAATGACTTCACCTCTGTATGGATTCAGATGAAAAGGTGGAGTTGCTGTGAATGTTTCATTTAGCGTCATGTTCCCTAAATCTGTGTCTGATTCAGTTCTTTGGTTGCTGTCTCAAGATGCTTTTCAGAAGATGTCTGAAAGAACTTTCTGAAAGAAAAGTAGCGTACTGTGTGCTAGCACAGGTAAACTAGAGCTGGTGGTCCATGGGAGTACAGAGATGGGAATAGAGACCCTACCCCTGCTTTCTTTTCTTGCACAGGGCTTTGCCTTCTAAGCCATGGCATAAGGTCTGCTCTTCTTTTCCAGAGCAATTGCTACGTTTCCATTGTCTGTGTGAGCAGTGCTACCTCGGAGATAAGCACTGGTCAGGTGCAAAGACAGACAATGCAGTTTTCCTGTCACAGGAATCCCACTATGCTGCGGCTCTTCTTTCTTCTCATCTCATTCGCTTTATGCTGCCGCTGTAGCTGGAAGAAAAAAAGCACCCTTCAGCTGCATCTCTTTGCTGCCCCAACAAAGAAAGTTTGGAAAAATAATGCTGGACTGCCAGGATTAGTGGATAGTGTGTACTGAAAGATAGTTTGGACCAAAGCAAATGGGAAACTGGTAGCTAAATGTTGGTTAGACAGTTGACCCATCACTTGGTACCAGAATACCACTGAATTTTGAACTTAATATATAAACTCATCCAGTACAAATCTCTCTGACTGTGGTGAAATGTAATGTTTGGGGTGGATTAATGATTCCCTCTGTTAGAAATTCCTGAATTAAAAATATGAGCAGCCTTTCCATAATCAGGAAATCAGGAAATACAGACTTAATTGCCAGAACTGTTTCAAGGGGAAGGATTTGATCACCTGCCATTCTAATAGCTTTATCTGGTTTAAATAATTTAAAAATACCTCTTAATTGCTTCCTAAACTTTTTTGGTTACTGTATTTATTCATTTAGTCATCTTCTATATAAATATATTTCAAAATAGGGTGATTAAAGAAGCTTTGTCTTCCTTTCCTGATAGAAACAACAGGGGACCTCAGCCTCCTTGTAAGGCTTGTTTTGAAAACATCTAATAATTATAGGATGAATGAGCGATTTGTATTGCTTATTTATGATGCCTCATCTGGATTTGCCCTTGCCTGTGAAGCTTCATTTGGGCCTAAATTAATTAGAGGACTCTAATTAAAGGAAGGCCTTTGATTTGAGAGCAGGAAAGCATGTTCACAGGGAAGCTACACCCTTTTCTTTATCTGACAGCATCCTTGAATGTTAGCAGTGTGTAATAATTAGGTGTGTCATGTTATGAGTTGATTCATCTTCTTTAAGTGGTCCCAGAGGAAGAGGTGGAGGACAACTGTTCTCCAGAGGAGACTGCAGACAGTAAGATGCATAATGTTTCTTTAGTGAGTATCTTCAATTCCTGATACTTCCTTAGAATACATAACTGCTCATATTTAAGTTCTTGGGCTCTGCAACATCCCTGAAGTGCAGACACAAAGGAGGCAAACGCCTCCTGAAGTCAAAGGTAGCAGAGTGAGCAGAAACACAGCATGTGCATGAAAGTAATGTAGCTGTGTTGGGGAAGTAGACCCAAATTAGTTCATTTTATAGAGGTAGAGACAAAATCTTCAGCATGCCGGTCAGCACATACACTTCCACTTGTATGTAGTTTACTATGCGTGTTTCAGCAAGTGTATGCACTTAGCCCCTCCTGTAGCTGATAAAAGTAATCAGTGTCATTTTGAATATGGAGCCCCAAACACCGCAAGCTTTATGAATTATTCGTTCTGGGGGTGATTTTCCTGAGTTGCTAAGCACTGTTGATCCAGTGTTTAATTGATTAGTTTCAAGTCAATGTTCTTTGAAGCAAATTGATGTTAGCTTCAAAGTACATTGAAGTGAAAAATGTTCTTTAGCTCTGAGTTTTGGATGGCAATCCACCTACATGTGGGTGTAAGTGCATCCTGAAAAGAAGTAGCTATTAATTGCAAAGCAGACTCAAAATACAAAGTCATGTCCTTGGTTCCTTACGTTCTGTAATAGCATCTAGAAGCGGCTAACCTTTCTTAGGATGTTTTAGCAACTTTCTGGTACGTGTCAAATGGACAGCCCAAGCACAAACCTTTGTTCAGATTCGGGTGCCTGGGCCAATGCTCCATGGTCTTCTCCTTACACCTGATTTGATTTCAGCAGCTCTGGTACCAGAGAAAGAGTAGGGGCTTCAAGTGTGTAGGAGGGATGGTGGCAAGGTCCTGCCTACAAGGTAGAAGAGCTTTGTTTCTGAAGAAGAGGGCCCTGCAAATAGGAGGAGAATGAAAAAATAATAGCAATTATTTTTTTCTGTTTTCTGGCTCTTCATGGGAGAAGCCACTATGTGTTTTCCCATACTTTGAGGTCTCAGTCTGAAGGAACTTGACTGGAGTGAGGGATGTCACAGGAAGGAAACAGAATTAGGAATTTGTACTACTGATTCCTATTTGGTTTATTTGCTGTTACAAGGAATCTGCTACTGGAAATATATATCCTAACCCAGGTATTTCCCTTGAAGAAGAATTATTTTGTTAATGGTTTATTATGAAAAATTTCACAATATTGCCGTAATTCAATAAATACATAGAAGCAAGCTTGAAAACTTCATCACTGGAAGAAGATAGTTAAACATGGAAAAATTCACAGATAATTTTACTGATGTTTTGAACCTGTAACTGCTGTGAGATGAGCAAATGGTGTAGGATGAAGCCATGTATCTAGGATGTCATAATTTTTGTCATTGAATGAGAAGATCAGACCCCAGAACAGAAACTAAGTCCAATAATATGTTCTACGTGAGGTCAAGGTTCAGTCTTCAGATAATTCAGTGTGATGATAAGGCATAGGTATTAGTCATAAAGTAGAGATAGAGCGTCATCTAGGGAGTTTCTTCCTGCTCACAAAACAAAAATAGCAACTTGTTATCTTACTTTTAAGATGTTAACCCCAAACATAGTAAGGGAACGCTGAAAGCTGACATAGAATTAATTGTCAAGAAGCTTTATCAATATAAGGTCACTTATATTGAGAAGAAGGTACTAAATGAAAATTACAATTCTAATGATAATTGTAAAATTGACGGAGGGAGGGGAAGATGGGATCCAACCTTTCCTCCTCCTCTAACTTGCCTTGGAAAATTTCAGAACTTGGCCCACACCTCGCTGACATGTTGGTGCTGTAAAACTTGTGTTCCCGGCTCCAGCTAGTGGGATACACCTGGGAACTCTCAGGCAAGGGAGGCAAAAGCATCTCAGAAGGTATCCAGCTAAAGATCAGCTGGGTTGTGTTATACACCTGTGATACTTCTCTTTTCAGTCTCCTAGCCTCACCTGAAATCTTCCTAAATAAGCTTTTGTTTGTTTTGACTTTAAGATCATTTGGCACTGTAGGGGACAAGGACTCTCAGGGTGATATCAACAAACTTTGGAGGCTGCAGATCTGGGGCGGGGGGAAGAAAGGATGTATTCAGACACACCTGTGAGAAGGCCGTGGTCAGGTAAGCGTGGGAAATGCAAGAGCTGAGGCAGTTGGAGGTCGTAGCACAAAGAACACCACTGGGGTAGACCGAAGACGGATGCCTCTCCTGCAAGCGGCAGACAGGAGAGTGACTCCCCATTGCTCTGGGGGAAACCTTAAACCACCACCTGAGGGGCTTCGCACGAGGAGAGGCATTCTCAATATTGGGGTAAGTAGGGGAGGGTCAGGAAAGTCCATGAAGATAAGGTAGGAAATACAACTTGCAATTTTACAGGGCATCCTGAAATGATGAATGCCTCCTTTGAGGGAGGAAATGGTTTTGGCATAAACATATCAGTGCAGGTTAGTGAGTAAATACTTTTTTATAGTTGCTGTAGATTCATTTTGGTTTTGTCCTTCCTGAAAGATAACAATCTGCATGTGCAGCTATCAAGCTGTCTTTCGCAAATAATCCTTGCACATGTATATGTAAACATACACGTAGCAAAAAGAATTTGATTCACATCCAAAAAAATAAATCACTTTGTGAACACTGTTCCTATTTGCCTGCCAGATACAAGTTATATATCCTGAGAAAAAAGGAAAACTGGGTCCTCAAATTGTCATTGTGTGGTCTTAAAAAAGGCTATTTGTTTTTTTCCTAAGTGAAAGTGAAAATTATTTCTTCTGCAAGTGAAACAGTTTTATGCAATACCCGCTCTCTCAAGCACAAATAAGTGTTACTGGAATATAGGTCTACAGTCGGTTGATATATTCAAAAGGGTCAGTCTTCGCTGCTGATGTAAACTGATCTGAGAACAGGTTGTCACCAAGGTGTAGCCCCATCTTCCTCATGCTACGCTGGCTGTATGTTCTTACCCTGTAGCTAGATGTTGATAGGTGCTGTTGGCCAGACCAGAAAGATAATAAACAAATTCATCAAGCTAATGTCTAATTGTCTGGTTTCAGATCTCTTCTGAGCTCAGCTTCATCTTTGTTGATAAACAGTGATTTAGAAGTGCTTTCCTACTCTGATAACTGTGTTTAATTCATTACCTCACTAATGAAATTAACAAACATATTTGCTTCATTATACTTTTCTCTAATTCTAGTATTTTTTGAGAATTAAAATAATGAGGAAAAAATGTTCCTTGTAGAATTCAACTGTCTGACATTATCTCTCATGACAAAGCAACTCCTGAAATACACTTAATGAGTTATACAGCTTCCTTAACCAGGCTAGATGAATCATTAGATAATGTTGATGGCTCTTGTTTATAAATTTTCAAGTTCTGTGTTCTCCATTGCTATAATAAATGTTATTATAATAAATATAACAGGTTAAAAACCACCACTCGAACTCAAAGATCAGAAAGGGATGTACAAACCCCCTCGAGTTTCTTGTAACAGATCTGTAACTGCTTCTGGGCTAGGTGGTGGTTAATAACACGATATGAACTCCTAATTCCTGCAGGCACTCCTTTTCAAAGCAGGTGTGCTGCTGTTGAAAATAGAAAGTAGCACTGTAGCTTGGACACAGGGAAAGGCTGAAGAGGCTCCTAAGCGCTGGATTGCATCCCAGGGGTTGAAAAAAAGTGTGTGCTTGGTGGCACAGACTCAATTGCTCCTTCACCTCCTCCCTTTCCCCAAGCTGCTCATGTCTCTTCCTGCCTCTGCAATCTGAGCCTGAACTAGTCCTGTCCCTTGTGCACCCTGGTTGCTTTGTCATCTCCTCTGCTTTCTTTAGGTGTCTTCTACCAATCTCCTTCTCCAGCCAGTCCCAGATGTCCCCCTGAGCTCCCTATGGAAATCACTACCCAAGCTCTTCGAGCTTTGTACCTGCAAACCTCTCCCCCTCCCCAGTCACCACTCTCCTTTCTGGGGTGCCCTTGTCCTGTGCCCCATCAGTGCCCCAGTATCTTTACCCCATTTTTCTTGTTTAGCTGGTTCCTATTGCACCTAACAGCCCTTTTTCCTAATCTTTCCTTCCCTCTCAAGCATAATTTCTCTCCCTAGTCATCTCCTCCATTCAAAGCTTCCTTGTTTCCTGGCTCTGTCTCACACTCTTTACCAGCCTTATCAGTACTTCTCCCCAGATCTGTCTCCCTAGTTGCTCATCCTAGAGAATTCATTAATTTCTAAACCCTAATCTCCTTATCTAGCCAACCCTGATGACCAGCTATGACTGCAACTCCTCGCTATTAGATAATCGATTCTTCCCAGACTCTAACCTGTTTCCTCTCCCAATCTGTTGTTTCCACACACCTTTGTTCAGGTGAAATGGCACGCCCTGCCACCGTGCTCTGCAGTGTCGCGGAGGCCACCACAGGCACCGGAGACCAGGCTTCCCCGGTCCCAGCTCCCGTGCTGGTACCACCCCGCGTCGCTCCTGCCGCTTGGGCTGGTGTGTGCTTTGCAATGCTGGAGCACAGAGAGTCCAGAGCTGTGCTGTGGTGGAGACAGCTCTGATGACTTTTAAATATAAAACTCCTTTTTTCTTTTTATTGACATTTTTAAGGACTTCTGTGTTGTTCTGCTCTCTTTGGGAGTGCTTATGCTTACGGTAAGCATAGCAATGCTCTCATCTGGTGCAGACTGTACATATTCTATCAAGCTTCAAAAATAGGCTACGTTGGTTTTAAACATGACGAGGAAAGGCTAGCCAGAATTGTCAGCAGAGATTTTGACACCTGTTTCAGAAGGGCCAAGATTTGTCTCACAATGGTCAGAGCTTCCTTTTCCCATGCTCTTAAAGCTGAAAGCATAGCCTGCTGCAGGGTGTGCTTCTCAAGGAACTAACTGAAAACATAAAATGCCTGTAGCAAGTACTCAGAGGTCAAAACACAGGCGTGCAAGGCTGCATGTGTAACATTTATGCTGCTGCTTGTTTATTTGTGAGTCTTTGTTATATAACGTATAATTTCTCAAGTAATATGCTATCAGGTCAGGGTTTTTTCCCCAGGTTTTTGGAAGCTGGACTCGATGATCCTTATGGGTCCCTTCCAAGTCAAGATACTCTATGAAATTGAAGTGCATTTTGTAAGACCGCACATGAATGAATTCAGCTCTGTAGTAGTTCTGGCTTGATTAATTTTTTTATATTGTATGTAAAGTTTTAGGGAAGTTACATACAAAACCAGTCATCAAAACATTGGAGGAGCTCTCTAACACAAGATGCTGTTTTTATTTTGCAAATGAGTCTTAACTTTTTTAAAAAAAATCATAAAACCTTCTCTACCCTTAGTACTTCAGAGGCATGGAAATGGTAGCTATAATTTGTTTGCACTTGAGATTCTAGGAGGAATTTTTGAAGGTGAAGAGAAAGAAACCAAGGTCGAAGACCTGTAGGACGCTGATAGAAAGTGGAGGAGAGTGGCAGAGGACTTGGGAAGGCAAACACCTTTTGGAAGAACTGTAAGAGAATTAAAAGAGAAAGCAGAAGGCTGGCAGTGAAGCAGAAGGAAGGCAACATCCTATGCAGAGGAGCGCAGGTGCCTGCGTTGAAGGCAGGTGAGGATGCAGCGCCTAGGCTGATGTCATTGCAGACTTTGGCAAGATGGTTTTCATGAAACTAAACATTGCATTAGCTCTGAATGTCACCTAGTGTGAGATAGGGTGTGGCCCAATACCTTTTGTTTGGTAAGTATATATATTGAATAATAGTATCAGATATTTAATTTCATTGCATCAAGAAAAATATTCAACATCTTAAGGATGGACAGAGAGAATACAGTTCACTTTTTTAATTGTGAGGATCATTTACCCTGGAAACAGTTAATTCAGTGATGTATCGGCTTTCTCACCATCTGGTCTCGTTAAACCAAGACTAAGTATTTTCTGTAAGCTTGCTGCTTCAACTTAATCTAAAATTGTGGGTTTGATGCAAAGACATTTGGATAAATTCAGAAACCGAAGTTGTGCAAATCAGAGCAGATAATAAATAATCATTCCCTCTTCGATCTATAAATTTTTTTCCACAGTTGTTGCTTTTCTAGGAACACTACACTTTCTTGAATATATTTCAAGGATATAGCACATGTTCTCAGGTACTGAAACAATTCGAATTATCATCATAATTAAACAATAAGGTATGGCAGCTGCAGTCTCTGGTTTGGAGGACAAAGCAGAGCAGATAGCAGTCTCCAACCTATTAATAAACTAATGACAGTGCCATTGCTTCTTTCTCTGCAAGGGATATATCACCTAAATATGCTTTGCTTGTTCTCCCTCTCTAAGTTATTAGGGGAGTCTTTCCTCTTGTCTTTCTGGAGTAGGTCCAGGTCTGTAAATGGAAAATACATCCATTAGATTCTGATACTTACGTTGAGAAAGCTTTGCTATAGGCCAGAGGATTTAAATAGGCCTACAGTAGGGAGCAAGGTGCTGCTTACTGTGAGTGAGGACATGAAAATGCAGCCCAGTGCAAACCAGCGCTCACTGGTTTGTACCCTCTGAACTTTCTCAGTTTCCCAAACTAAGACCTATTCTTTAGACATCCGAGCACGCAGTGCTAAATTGGTCAGCGTTGGGGATACCTGCAGCGCTGGATGTTACGCAGCTTTAGAACTCGGCGTTCATTTGTTATTGTTCCCTAAGTAATTTCTTGCAAAGGCTGTTTTATCCAGAGCTGTCTCTCTGGATATTGTTTTTTTTTTTGGTTGCAAAGGCGGAAGCTTCAGCTCTTCCCTGAGAAGTCAGTGGGTGGTGAGCCTGCACTGCTGACGGAGAAACACGCCTTTTGGTCACTGGCCCAGGAATCAAGATAGTTGGGTCCTGTTATATGCCAGCTTGTGCCTGCACTTGCCTGGTCAAGGCATAGTAGTGGCAAGCTTCACAGCGGGTGTTACTCATTTACTTGGACTTACTCTTTCCACAGTGCAGAGTCTTCCCAGAACTAGGCTGGGGTGCTCTATTGTCTGCTTGACTTTCCTTTCGTTGTAGGAATGCGACTCTGCTTGTTTTGTTAACATTTAGAGAAGCACCTTGTTGGGCTAAAAATAGAAATGAATAATCATGACTACAAAGCCAAAAAACCCCAAAGAGAGAATCAGGGAACCTGGAATATGTAAGTCTTCAGGCTTGGCTGGTGTTTGTTCGGCCTTTTTATTTGGATTCTTTTATTTGTAATCAAATGAAGCTTTGATAGATAGGTTTGCAGCTAAGCTGACTTTATCTGAAAGGCTAACAACCTTTTCAAACAAAACGTTTTGTTTTGATTTGTTTTTTTTAAATTGGAACATAAAGCTGTCTTGTGTGATACTTTGCAGGAATGAAGCAATGTTAAATGTTCAACAGAGGCTTAGCCTGCAGAATTTGACATTTTCAGAGGCCAGAAAAAATCTAGGCTTCCCAGCTTCTTTGTCTGTCTTTATCTGCGGTTCATTGCCACTCCAGCTGGAGGTATTTGGTCATTCAGATACTGGAAAATAGAAGACAAGCTGAACTGATGTAAAAAAATATATTCTGGCAGACCTTTTTCATGTTCTTCTCCCATTCTGTGAAATGGGTGAATCCATTAACATCACTTTTCTACTTATTTGTTTGCATCTGTATTTCAGCTGCTACTGCTTTGTTGGCTATGAAGCTATCAGCACACAGGATAAAATACAAGAGCAGAACAAGTAGCTCTTAGCAAAACTCTCAGAACATGAGTGTTAAAAATGACAGAAAAAAATTTATTACCTGTATTTGGTGAGAAGCTTAACAAGCGAATAGCCAAGCTATAAGGCCACAGAAAAGGAGAGGAATGTTTCTGCAGGGTGTTTGTGTTAAAGTGCAAGCAAATGCACGGAGCCTAGATTTTAGTATTTAACACCACCAGTGCCTCAAAGGTTAAGCCTCTCATCTGCTGATTACGAGCATCCTCTATGTTGCTCTGGAAACTGCCAGCTGCAAGGTGTGAATCTGGAGTCCTGCTGCCCATGCAACAGAGGTGTGGAGAGCTGTACCTCACAGCCTGCTGTCCCATCCGTGCCTCTCCACTTACAAGGCTAGCTTCTGGTTTTATTCCTTTTTAAAAATTATAATAGTTTTAGTATATATTTCTAATTATACTCAGAAACATGAAGACTGTTGGTGATCAACCATTTGAATAGCTGTGAGAATAAGAGACACTGAAGAAGTACCCTGAAACGTGGGATGTTGTGGTTCCTCATGTGTGCCTGTAACTTGACTGTTTTGGCCAGAAGAGGAGTGTTCGTCGCATTGAAATGAAGCTCTTGGTAATGTCAGAAATAGTCTCATTAGATGTCTGTGGGACTTGGGCTTCTAATTCACAGAGGGCAGGTGAGCACCAGCCACTGGAAGGTGGCATGAGAAAGACGAAGTAGTGCCAACCCAACCTCATCTGTTCATAAACAGTGTCTTTGCACAGAACTGCATGCTTGGATCCAAAATCAAGGCAGTTGCATTAGAGAAATGCTGCACCCTATCATGTATCACCTGGTTGTTCAGGCACTGCTTAGCACCTATGTGGCTGCACCACTTAATCCTTCTGAGTTCTGCTCCCTCAGAGGTATCTCTGCTCTGTTTCAGCCGTTCACGGAGACTGATGTAAGCAAGCAAGGAGCCCGAGACGCTGCTGTGTAGGAAGGTGTGCTCCTTGGCACTTTCACTGATATACATGAAGCAATTTTTCTTGCAGTCCTACTTGTTTTAGATACAAGACTAGTTCTATGGAAGTCAGGGATTCCATCTGAAAAGTCTGAGCAGGATGAAGCTTTTAGTGAATAAACTTGGGATAAAAACAAGAGGTCTGGCATTAATTATTATCACAAAAGGAAAACACACTTGCCCATCGCCTTCCCATTTTGTGGATGCAAATGAGTCTTATGTTTGTATTGAATCCTCTGAAGTTTCCATCAAACATTGGCCAGCACTTGCTCATCCAGAAGCTGTTAACACCCTGTCCCACTGATGTCAATGTAAAGAGCTGTACAGTCTGTTTCTGGTTTTGGCGATTGGGTATAGTATAAATTCAGTGTATCTATGAATGTAGCACAAGTCTAACAGAAGTTAATAAACAGATTTTTGAATGTTAATACATTTGGGGTTGGGTGTCATATAGTGCATGACTATACATTTTTATAGGCTTACACATGGAGCAATAAATTCTCATATCTAGGCCTACATATATTAGTATTTCTTAATCAGCACTATGGTGTACAAAGTTGGTAAAAGCATCTATTTAAAGTCATAGTGTTACTTTTGGAATAACTGAAACTGCTCTAGAATACATGTTGAATTTTAACAGTAGATAAAATAAGTATAAAAAGTTTGCAACATCCACATAGATCCAGAGCATAGTTCCTTGGAGCACAAAGCTGATGCAACCTCTTTCAGGTCCTTTTAGAAATACCAGAAATAGACTACAGAAAATCCAAACTGCAAACTCGAGCTGATGGGAATGGTGAAGCCAGACTACTCTTTATATTGAACAGGAGGCTGTTATGCTATTAGTCTGTTATGATTTTGGTTTTTTTACCTAAAAGGTTCCACTACTGCGGAAAGATTAAAACAGTCGAGTTAGACAAGACACGCATATTTTAGGGTGTCTTTATCTTAAACTTAGTCTTCCTCTCTCTTGCTGAAAGTCAAGCAATGTTGCTTAGGTGTGGCTTGGTTTGGGATCTTAACTATACAGAGATGTAATCCCCTGACTACTTAAAAGAGAAAGAAGAGCTTCTTAACTACTTCTGCTGCACCACATGTTTTATGGAGTTAGCCATTTTTCTGAGAATGGCATCTCTTCATCAACGGGAAACATCTAATTTATCCTTTCTTTCTTTTTTTGGTTTGCAATCACAGAGTGTTGGCTTGTAATCTCCTCATACTTTGCATGCTGTTTCTCACCAGAGGCAAAGCTGAGGTTTCTGTAGCATGCAGAATCAACAGTTGAGCAACGGGAAATCTTTCCTTTTTCATGCTTTGCATGCCATTAGGTTTGGGGCACTGTTACTTGTTTCCTTCTTGTGAGTTGGACATAAATTAGAGTTCCTGAGTATTTACTATGTTTAAATATCCTGTGACATTTCTTTCCTGAACTGTGTAATTGAAATGTCAACACCCAATCTTTCTTCACCCCTGGGATAACTGCTGATGTTTGCAAAGCACTGTGCATCATCCCACCTGAACTCTGCAAGACAGGTGAGCATGGGTACAATGTAGTAATATGGCTGCAGTGCAAGGGCACCTGAAGGGTATTGCTCCTGTAGGATGGCAGTATCTCCAGACTAATTACAGTGTCCTCTCTGCAGCACTCAGGTGATGCGGTTACACCATTTTAGTTCTGGAGCTGGTTTGGCAGTAGGTCAGCAAATCTAAATAATGACTCCATGGGGCACATCAAGTATCTCAGACCTCTGCAAACGTCATTGGTAGACAGCAAGCTCAGACTGTGGTCCAGTGTACATCATAACTGGAAACATGTTGGGAGTTTTTCCCCCCATTTTCTTTTCCTTCCTGAGGGACCATCCCTTAATATTCTTAGTGCTTTACTTCTCCTGCATTCTGACCTTACCCCGCTGCTTTAAGTGTGGGCTTGGTCTGTTTAGGTCTGTTCTCTCAGGAAGCCCCATCATTCCAAGGAGAAGCCTCACTGCTGCTATGTCTAGAGTCATCAAGTCCTTCAACCTAGTCCAGTGGACAGGAAAGATGCTTATCACTGCCTTCTGGGAGCTCAGGATACCGAGGTTATTCCCCTGACGTAACCCACCAGTCAACAGGGGTCACGGTGTACTG
>NW_010558126.1:0-5630 GCF_000687285.1 Phaethon lepturus | reverse complement strand
AGGGAAAGAATTCAAATGAGCAAATATTTGTAGGCCGCCTCTTCAATTAGCAGAAAAAGAAGCTCTTTTTGCAGGGGTACTGTGGCACGTTGCTGCCTTCTGAACACTGCCTGGAAGAGCAGGTCTCTCCATTGATTGTGGTTGACTGGAAACTAGCAAGAGTAACCTTGCTGAGGCTAAAGCTAGCTATTTCGGTGCCTCTCCTGGTTACCGGTTCTCAGGTTTCTTACATCATTTGTCTAATAGTCATTTTAACCCAAGCATGCAGCTGTGTGCTCTTCTGCAGTTTCCAATTGCTCCTCTCTTTGTTCTGGATGACAAATATTCTTGCTGAGCCTTTCTATCTGCTGCATCTTCCAAATTACCCACAAGGCTTTCTGCAGCGAAGGTATATGTTGTCAGAACAAATGCTATGTGATAAGAAACCCATAATTCTTTTGGCCTGAGCACGTTCAATACCAAGGTATATAAAGAACTGACCTAATGCAAGAACCTGAAAGCAGACTGGCCCAGACTGATGCAGATGGACTGCTTCCAGCACCTTTGTGTATTGATTAGTGCTTTTATAGCTTTCTTATCCATAGGCTGAAAAGGAGAGTCCTCATGTGGAGGTAAGTGAAATACAGATGTCAGGAATTTGTAAGGATATTTTTTTTTTTTAACAGTATGACAAGACAGTGAGTATTATGCTAGTATTCATTTCAGTGAGCTTAGCTTCTGAAGAGACCAGTGGTAGTGCAGGCTGCCTACAGTTAACAGACAGCAGATCAATCTATTTTAGGTAAAGTTTTTTACATAGGGAAATGAATCAGCTGTTGGAGGTATCCGTGTTTTTCCAGTGACTAGAAGGGAACCTCAGTGTTTCTGCTGCTCCAGTGGCCAGATGGTCTTTACACTTGGGAGGATGAGAACAAGGAATAAGCTCAAGAGAAGTACAAGATCATAACTTACCACCTCTGTAGTTAGGTCCTCTTCAAGTAAGGACCACAAGCTGAAATTATGGAAAGTAGTTACAGATCAGTAGCTATATCTTACAATTAAAATCCTGGTTTTAAAGCAGATATTCAACATGCATTTCCATGTAAAACCAACTGTGTCCCTTATTTCTGTTCTGTGGAGCGGAAGCTACTAAAGGGCAGTTTGCGATACAGAAAGGCCTGGCTGACAGGTTGCCCTCTTTCTCTCTTCAGCTCAACATTTTTCAAATTTTCAAGAACTGATTTTATTTTGTCTCATTGCCTAGCATTTGGATGAATACCATATTTAGAAATATCTTCTTTTTCTTCTTCTCCAGTGGGAATAAGGGATTTACAGAGCAGCTGTGTATTTCTAAACAGAGAAAGTTAAGATCAGCACTAGAAAGGTTGTGTATTTTCTTGTTGGTCTATATCGCTAGAAATGCCAGCTTTTCATAGTGCCATTAAACTCTGCAGATTTCTGAGTTCTTTAATGATACTCATCACATCCATAAGTACTTTTTACCTCTTCCTGGCAATTCCTTGATATTCTTATAAACAGTCACTGTTAGATCTAATCAGATTTTAAGCATCTGAATCAAATGAATCTAAAAGAAGCAGTGTTGAGAAAAGGGAATTTTAATGTGAATTAATGCTCCAAGAAAGGTGGAATTGTCTTATAGTTTGCATACATATCTGGAATATATGGCAAGCAACAGCACGAGGGAGGTATTTCCATGGGAGGACCTCTTAAAAATGTTGTCCTCAAATTACTCCTATGAGTCAGTAGAAGAGACATGTTTAAGGAAATGATTAAAATTTGAAACTCTGTTTTGTACATCTGTTTGTTTTGGTTTTTTTAATGCATGCTCAACTTTGTATTTAACTACATTCTTCATGTGGTCCTGTAATTAATGTCTATACCCATTATCTTTTTTCTCTCCTCCTTCCCTTCTTTGAACTTCTATCTTTTAAACTTTCATTTATTATGACCTTTATGTTTTGTTTGCATATAAATGATTTTTTTTTTATTTCCTGAGCTTTGTTGTGACCTGCTATTATTAGGATGCAAAATTTCTTTCACACGTGGGCCCTCAATTCTTTTTGCATCCAAGAGTGATACACATCTGATATGAGCAACGGTAAAAAGGCTATTGTTTTCTCTATTTTCTGACCACTAGGTGAATAAAAGATACACATTTCTAATCCTACCATGTTTCCTTTGTAGTCTTACTCACCAGACAATTGGTATGTGGTGTTAAACATGTAAAATTTGATATGCTTGTTGCTATTGAAAGTTTTGGTCACTTCTTATTGTATGAAGGGCAACTGTGTTAGCTAAATGAGATGTATCTTCAGGCCCCTGCCAGATGGCCACCTCTGCTCCAAAGCCAGCTCTGCTGCTATGTTGCTCAGGTTATCAACTCCTAATCTTTTCAAGTGAAAATGAACTCAAGTAGCTCTTGACCCCAGCTATTCAAATGACCCCATCAACAGGTGTTTGCATGGAATAGCTGTGGTTGGAAGAGGATGTACAGTCAAGCCTTACTGGGAGTTACTCATGAACTAAACTTTCTGGGATCACATCCCACAAACCTTTCCTCTTGTTTGAACAACAGTCCAATTCCCAGTCCAAGAAATCTTTCCTTCAGCAGTTTTATCATTTAAAAATGTATGAATCATAAAGAGTTTTGACAAATCAGCATTCCCAAGAAGTGGAAGGTCCCAAAGACCTCCATCTCTAATCTCCTTTCCTGTCTCCTTGGGGTTTTAGGCAATGCTGCAGAAAGGAAGCTTGAGTGTTCTGCCTCCATTCCTCTTGAAGCGCTCAAATGAGAAAACCCTGAATATATGGCCAGTGAGACACTGGAGTGTTACGTTGCTCCATCAAGCTGCAATGAGTGGCTTGACATACCTAATTTCCGTTCCAAGTTCCTGATTACCTTTTTGTACGCTATTGTTGAATACAAGCCTGTGTTTACTGTGCTGGCCTTTTACAAAATAGAAGTAATAAATCACACAAACTGTTTTGAATCAAATGTAAGAAAACCAAAGTTAATTGAAAGGGCTTAAAAGTGGAAGGTGGTAGAGTGGCCTCCTTCTCCAGGATCCCTGAGATCTGTCATGCTGGTTTTCCTACTCAGTGATTTCTGTATTGGGCAAGGCTCATGTTGCGCTGGCCAGCCTAAGCAAGTTCCCAGGAAAGGTGGGAGGACTTTCCTGTGGGCTTTAACAGCTTCTGGTTTTGTACTCAAGGGCTATGGAGTGGTTTCTCACTCCTCAGAGGTTTCCTCTGTCCCGGTCTTTTCATTTCAGGTGGGCATAGGAGACCTGCCACTGCAAGTTTAGCAGCCGTCCTTAGCTGGCTCTGTTTGCTTGTGTCTTTGGCTGTGAGCAGCAGTCCTGAACTCAGCAGGTACCTTTCAGAGGCACGAGCTGTGTGACTTGGCACCAGATGAAGGTTATGCCAGCTGCTCTGCATGACACACTAAATAAAACTTGTCTGCTGTCAAGTAGGAAAGCATTTACTGTAATGACTGAAAGCGTCCCCCATTTTGTTTCTCAGGCATTTTTGACACACTGCTTTGTATGCAACTGCATTTAGTGAATAAGGGTTTCCAGCGAGTTCCCATGCTGCATCTGCAATCCTAGATACAGTGTGCTCATATGGGTTATTATTTGATGTAACAGTGGCTGAGGTGATGACATGCTCTGTAAGGCAGTTCTAACCTCTAAGATCTATCCTAAAAAAAGAGAATTTAAAAAAGTGACATTATGTTCAAAAGCCTAGAGCGTCAAAAGGCTAATGAGTGTAAAACAGAACAAATCCTCTGTACAACCCTTTTCTGGTTGTGGAAACAATAGGTATGTGTTTTGTCTTTAAATAGCAGATGATTTGTCTTTCCTTATACACCTAGCACAGGGAGGATCTACTCCATGGCGGGCTTTAGGTAAGCGGATTTGTTAAATGTTGCTCAAATGGTTTCTTCTTTTCTTTACCACTAAGAGAAATTTGTCTCTGTGAGTATCTGTGTCTCCTGTTGATCACCAAGTCAACAGTGCATCTTAGAGAAGAAAAAAGAAAAAGACAGTTCTTCCTGGGGGAAAACGTAGGGTAGCTATTAGAGTCAGAGATATGGGAATATATGAACCATATTTGAAATGGCAGCAAGAGCTGCAGTGTGCTGGGGAGGCTGGTTAGTTGTGAGCCAAAATTCTGAAATAATGAGCAAAGGGAATAATGGGTCAGGTGGCTTACATGTCTGCCAGTCCAAGAGGTGACAACAGGACTGAAAATAATGAGTGTAGCACGTTATCCATGTAAGAAGGGAGAAAACTGATCAAACCAATACAGGTTTGTTGTAGTATGCAAGGTCTCAGAACAATTTTTAAGGGAAGAATTATTAACATCTGGAGGCTGACAAAACAGAAAGTCGAGTGCAGGTAGGTTGTGCTAACCCACAAATTTTTTTTAAATAAAACTCTTTATTTTCTAGGCTTGCTGAATTCCTTATCTGTGTTCCTGTGAAACTGTGAGTATATCCTCAGAAAGGACGCAATATCTAAATCTGGAGAAGTATTAGTGTGAGAAGTGTGACACTGATGAAGAGCTATCTGATAGATTATGAGTCAATCAGTATTGACAAGGTGCAGAGTATCGTACCAGAAACCCCTGAGGGCTGCAGTACTAGAAATCAGTCTAAACATACACAAAATACAAAATCGGTAGTTGGCAAAAATATTAGGAGTTAACTGTTGTTTGCATGAGCTGGAGAAGTAAGTCTAGGGAATGCAGCTTATCTAGCCAGTTCAGGCTCGCTCTTCTTCAGTAGCACTGAAGGAGTCATATTCCAACACTAGAAACCCCACTGTAGCTTTAACTTCTTGAATCTTAAGCTAAGGCTAAAATTCCTTTAGCAAGGCTTGTTCCACCTGCCAGAGTTACTACTGTGGCAGAAATGGCCTTAGCATCCAGATTATCCTAATTCAGAACGGAAAAAATAAAGAAAAGGTGGAGCTGTATCTTGCGAACGTTTCTTGCAATCCCTGCAATCCCAAGCCCACAAAACCCTGTGCATTTTCTTATCTGTGAACAGCTGTACTGTACCACTGGGACCTGTGGACTAGACAAAAGCATCGGCATGTTATGCCTTGAACCTCCAGGTCTCTGAACTTTCTTTCCCTCTGGCTGGTTGTAAGCGCTTCAGGGAGGATGAGATCCGCGCGTCTCACCCTGTACGTTAGAACTGGTGAACATTTCTGTGTGGCAACATGTCACAGCAGAGCTGGGTTTGCTGGTGGCTGAGAGTGAGGGCTAGCTCGCGCATTGACAAGTGCAACCGTGCAGAGAACGCCTCGGCCCTTCCCTTCCCTCTCCCTTCCCTTCCCTCTCCCTTCCCTTCCCTCTCCCTTCCTTCCCTCTCCCTTTCCTCTCCCTTCCTCCGTGCGTGCCTGTCCTTGCAAATCACGGCCCAGCTGGCTGATGGGCGGTTTATGGGGCCCAGCGGCATGGCTGCGCCATTCCCCGGCCCTGCCCGCTCCTCCTCACCGCCGAGCTGTGAACCCCCAGCTTGTCCCCAGAGGATGGTCGGCCTTCGCGGGCGCTGGCAAGTGACGCCGGGACAGCTTGACGGGGTGAAGTGCTGGTTTGCTCCCGCGTCCCCCGGAGCGGCA
>NW_010558125.1:54242-91724 GCF_000687285.1 Phaethon lepturus | reverse complement strand
TTTATTTTATTTTAATTAAGAATATAATTATTTTTAAAGAGTGCTGATCAGAATATCACGGGGTACTAATTCAAGTGTGATATGGAAGTAAAGAATATTTAGTTTAAATCTAGTTGTATAAACCACAATGAAACCAGAACTATTCCCCCCCCTGCCCCGGTCAACATAGTCTTCTTTTAACAGGAATAGAGCTAATGCCAATTACTTAAGCCTTTATTTATTGACCTCTTCTTATTACTTTGTTCCAGATTGGAATTCAGCCAAGCAAGGTGGATTTTTTTTTTTTACTGCAGGTTTTATGCTTGCATCCAGGCTACCGTTCTGGAATATAGATAGACCTTTAGGTTTCTTCCAATCACGTAAAATATATTCAGGGCATAAATTATATTAGATTTGATGCAGGTAGGCCAGAGAAATAATCTGCAAATATATTTCAAATATTCCCTGTGAGTTATCCAAGTATACTAATTTTAAGAGTGTTTGTTTCTTGTAGATGTTGTTTAACATACTCCTTAGTTACTAATGGACTGGAAAGTACTTCATCATCTTGTTGTGATATTAGCCCGTCATCCTGCTTCTCTCCAAGTGTACAAGAAAAATATACTGAACCTTTTGCCTCTTTTACTTCATTAAAAATATTCCTGTCTTCACATTGGAATTCACCTATTGCTAGGAATTCTTCTAGTTTTTCTCACTTAGCTTAGATTTGCCATCCAAGTTATAGCAGCAGAAGTTTAGATATTAAGAGGTCTGAATTAAAATCTGTCTCCTCCTCAGGCCCCCAGTTAGTCTGAGACCATTAATTTAGAGTCAGATTTTAAAGACTTTTAAGTTGCTACAGATTTGGGGTTTTACTTATTTGTATGGGTTTTTCTTTGCTTCAACTTCTTGCAGTCTTATTTAAAGAATAAGTCTGCCATTTTCATTAAATAAAATCAACAGTATATTGTTATGGGAGAAAAAAGAAAAAATACAATCTAAACCAGTGTTGAGACACTGTCATGGACAACTTTGGTAAGAAATTAATGTATTTACTAGAGCATACTTAAGAAATAAAACTTGAGTTTCGTGTTACTACAAGTAGGGGAACAACAGTCCAAATCACCTGTGATCGGGTTTGGTTTTTTGTTGCTGTACAGAACAGGAACTGAGCAGGCTCCATTATTTATCTGCCCATATGGCATGGAGATGTACATTTTGTATTCATGTTACTACTACTTAGATGAATAGTTTATGTTAAGCTTTCTCTTAGATGTACACTTTACAGTTTCAGCAGATTCTTGCGGCTAAGAGCGAAAGTACTAATTCAACAAAGATCTAATTTATAACAACAACATCTTGTTATTGAAAACTATTTTAAAAAATGGCCAGCAAGTACCCTATCCTCTTTTTAAATCTTTAGAGGGAAGTTGCTGCACTTCAGCCCGTGTGGTTCCTGGTTTTGAAAAAATGCTACAAACTGTGAGCCCAGCCTATTTATAGCTGGCATTTTTTCTGCAATTAACAAAACTGCTCATGCTTCCTTTTAAATACAACTTGGCCACCTCCTCTGTATTGTTCTTTCATGAAGAGTATTCTTGACTTCATTGACATTCAACAATGTTGAGGTATGTTGCTAATTATTCCCAGCATGAATGCCTGCTATAATTGCAATTTATCATGAATGCATAAGATTTGTTAATGATTTTTTTAAGACTTTTTTTTTTTTCTGCCTCAAGTCTTGAGGGTTTTACTGTTTCTAAAGCTGCTGTATAACCTGCTGGATTGAAAATAGTAGTTAATGCATACCACCTACTGGTAATAATTACATCAAAGCTTTTTGCCCCTTCTAGCGTGCTAATACTGCAGAGCTTTATGAATTCTTTCCAGCCAAGGAGCTCAATTTTCCTTCAGTGCATCGAAGTTAAGAGGAGATTTCTACTAGAAAGAGACTGACTTTTCTTATATACCAAACGGGCATTTATATTGCACTTGACCCCCGGGAAGTTCCTAGACATAGAAAAGGTATTCTCTGGCAACATAGTATCTAAATAACCCATCACTTAAAGTTACGTAGGCAGTAAAGAGCCCTGAAACAGTTTTGCTGCAGCCAGAGCACCGCAAAGGAAACGGAAAAGTTGAATTCCCTAAACTAAATAACGGCAACTTGCACGTGTGGTAGATATAGGCCTGTCTGTGCACTTTTTATGACCTGGGCTTTCTTGTAGCTCAAATCATGCCTGCACTAGATGCAGTTTAGTTTGTTCCAGATGATTCCTGGAACTGTTACTTAAAACTTTCTTCTCTCAACCTGCACTCCACGCTGCAGCTCCGCATTTCTCCTGGGAGTGACTCCAGTTTGGTGACTGGCTCCGCTGCTCTGCAGTTCTGTGTCTGGAACTGATTGCTTCTAAGCTTGGGAGTCGTAACTTCAGGCTTGGAAGGAACTGTCTTCTGCAGTGGCAGAGTGTGGAATTTGATTTCCCCCCGCGCTCCGCTTCATGATTCTGAATAGAGAATATGTCCCGAGGCGCAAGTGGGAGCATATACAAATATTATACATTCTGTTAATAAAGAATAACTTTTTATATTTTAAACTGTCAACACTGGAACAAAATTCCTTGACTTTTCATGATACTCGTTTGTCACCGTGCCCTTGAGCTTTCTTTGGAATGAAGTAGATCTTTCAAAGACTAACCAAAGGTATGGTTCTGGAGAGACTTTACTCAAGGTGCAGTCTCTGCTGGTAGCATGGATAAGGCTGTCCTAGATTTGGCTAACTATTTTATAAAATCCTCTAAGGCTATCTCTGAAGACCCTGGACCCTGAAACCTCGTCAGAGCATGAAGCACACTTGCTCTTGGCATCAGGCAGTGGAAAGCTGTGACAGCATTCTTGTTATTTTGAGGCAAAGTCCATGGGAGATCCAGGCCAAATGTTTTGTGGTGTCGATAGGACCCATCTAAATCGGAGGCTGTAGATGCTGAGGAGTACAGATGTATGTGGTCACTCCCAAGGGTGGCTGCCTTTGGCAACATTTGCTAATGTCTGCTGCTGCAGCTGAATAGTTTCAGTGCAAGCAGTGCTGCTGTGTGGTGAGGCAGGTGGAGGTGATGGACATCCCATTGGTACGTCTCTTCTGCATCACCCTGAATGCCGCTTTATGTACTAAAATAAGCTAGAGGTAAAAATAAAAACAGTTATGTTATTGTAATCACTTCTAGAGGAGGAGAAAGCAAAAAATAAGGTATTTGGATAGGACTTTATTAATCAGTAAACTCTCCAGTAATCCAATTATGTGTTTTGGGCTTGCTGTTAACTACTGGATTCTTGATACCGCTAATTGAATTCAGGGCATAGGCTTTCGAAGAGCTTTAATTCCCATTATATTGTCTGTGTTTGATATTGTATGTGAAGATTCACTGAAATGTGCAAAGCAGCAAGGCATATAAAAAAGGGAAATGATGACATGAACTCAGAGGGACCAGACAGATTTGGAAAACAATTATGAAGAGAAAAGTTATGTTGTCTGTGTTCTGTAGCTTCTTATCTGGACTGTGACCTTGAAAGTAGCATTTCTATCGCCTGCTTGTGCAAAGCGGCTTCTTTCTCCACTGTGTTTCTCCATGTGCTGATCAGAAAAAGAGGTGGGATTTACTCAGCAACCTATATGAAGTTTAAGCATGTGTCTCCAATTACTTTAAATACTTTCATGTAGTGTAAACATGATGGTAAAATCCTCATGTTAATCTTAGGTTATGGGTTTTTTTGGTGAAGAGTTGCTTTTGGAGGGATGGGCTGCACATGTGGTGGAAATATTTACTATCTGAAGTTGTGTAAAACATTAAAGTAGTTCCTGCCTAAAAACCAAATGCTACTATTGGCATGAGAGTCAGGAAGCAGGGGACTCTACTAGCTGCCTGATCACTGTGCCATGGAGTTCCCACCTGTGATTTATAACATAGTTTGAGTACGCCTAGACTCCATATTGTTGAGCCTTTCTGCAGTGGGACACAAATGTGAAAGGCCTGGAGGAACTGCTACCCCTTGACGCTCTGTGACATGTTGTCAGTTACTTCTGAAAAGATATTTGGAAGATCAGCCATCTGAACTTGGCTCTCTTCAGAGAAAAGGTGGCTTGCTTTTCTTATTTTAGCTAGTAGGGCAAATGGCATGAGATATTTTTCTTCTTTCAGATATGCTGTGAAAATTAGGGAGGAACGTGGGTTTTACTTCATGTGCACAAATTTCAAATTATCTTGTTAACTATGAGTTTAAATAAATTCCAGTTAAAATAGCTGGAATGAGATAACAATTTTTTTTTTTTTTTTTCTGAAGTGAAAGCACAGTCTGAGACTGCAAAGGATACGAGTTGTGGCTTTTTCTTTTTTCTGGTTATGTTGAGGGTTTTTTTCACATTTTGATGGCAATATATAGTACGAGAAATTGCCCAGAGCAGCGCACAGTGCAACTCAAAGTAAAGTTGGATAAAGACTCTGTGCCTGTCTTGCTCCCAGATCTGGGCATAACAGTGCATGGGAAAGAAATGGGGGTGGGGGGCAGGAAACTGATGTGCAGAGCACAGTGCACCCTTCCTGCACGGGAGTGTCACAAGCAAAAGAAGAGCTGATCCTATCCATGTTATGGGCCAAGCACGCTTCTGAAACAAAACACAACACTGAGTGATTTATTTAGGGTCATGGACAGCCAAAATATTTAAGCAGAGATTTATTGTTATCTTAAAAAAACCCAAACCCTGAAAACCACACTATTTTTAGACAAGTGTGTCTGCTATTTTAATCTGATTCAGATTTCCTTAAGAAAAGAGGTCCTGTGTTTCCCCAGAAATAGGACTGTTATGTTGATATACTTCTGCTATTTGCAGAGGCCAAATGCAGACAAATACAGCAGTTAATAGTGGCCTGTGTTCATGTAAAACCTGTAGCATCTAGCATTTGTATGGCTCGGTGAAAGTGGCGTTAAAACTTGTGAATCTTGTACTCAATGTTTCAAAGGGCCAAAGTAATTCCCATTTTGCAGTTGTAATAGACGTCCAGCAGAATGTCAGGTTGCTGAAGCTCAGCCTGACCAGGAAAAATGATTCCCAGTTTTTAAAAAGAAAAAAAAAAAGTTCACTTAATTTCAAGTTAATAATGTCATTGAAAAAGTTAGGCATACTGTCTGTAGTTCAGCTACAAGTTCCTGGGATAGACAAGGATGATCTTGGTACTGTGGCTTGCTGCAGCAGGGTGAGACGTGAGATGGAGAGAGGGGGCTGTAGGTCCCTTTCCTTGGACGGCCGTTCTCTGCTCTTCACGCCGGTCAGCTCCAGGCCACAGGCGGGATTGCTGACGGATCCTCAGCATGAATTCCCTTGTGCCAGGGAGGTTTTTGAGTCGGAGCTCTGCATACAAACCTGAGCTCTGTCAATTCAAGATTAGGTCCAGAAACGAAGTCTTTGGCATCCATGTGTAGTTTATCCCTGTGTTAGAACACACGGGTAAGAAGGTGCTTTTTGTGTGGGTCAGGACGCATAGCCCAGGAATTCTGCTGGGTCCTGTGCGGACTCTTACCTCCAGCCCACAGCCTGAGGAAGCAGGAGTCTAATCGAATTCCCTAATCCTGTCCCAGCAGAGACTGCCAATCCTGGTGTGCCCTGCACGGCTCTGCAGGGAAGACTGAGATGAAGCGGGGCTGGTGGCTTTTATTTCTTGGCCAGCTTATACAGGCATTGCATTCAGAAACTTTCTGTCTTGTTTGGAAACATCCATTGTACATGGTTTACTTTCGTCAAACTGTATTTATCATACATTTAAAAAAAAAAAAAGTGCCTTATCTACTTTTTCCTTTAAAATGCTCTCAGGCAAAAAAACCCACAAACTTGTGCTGCTTCTGATGTCCTGCTGTTACTCCCCAGTGTTCATGTCTGACTTAAAGATTAATTAAAATAAATATCAAGTGCTACTGAAATAATTAATAAATTATACAATTTACATTCGACTGTAAGTGGAAGAATGTCTTGCGCTTCCCTTTAAAAAATCAGCATGATTCCAGAAAGGAAGGAAGCAGGCTAATTACAATGCCTCCATGAGACTTTACAATTCTTGGCTGAGAGTTGATCAGAAGGTGCAAAGGAAGCAAAGCAAGCATTCTGATGTTTGATACTTCAGTGCTTCTAATCCCAAAGCTTGCTATTAAAATATATAACAAAATTTGTTATGTGTTTCCAGCAGTTTAATATTTACTGAACTTTTACATCTAGAAGAGTTAAGAGACATTTAGGGTTGGATGCTGGTTCTGTGCTACTTCTGGCACTGAGGTAACACGGCTGGAGTTTCTCCTAGCTTACAGTGGTTAATGTGAAATCAGAATTAGTCTCTTCAGTTTTTTTACAAAATATTCAAATGTTTCATAGCTTTTTTTAACATAGTTCTCATGACCAGCAATTATGCACCTTTCCTGGCACACAAGGAAATGCCTTTGATAGAAGCAGCAAATGTAGTGTGTCCAATGCACAGTCATAACGTCTGGTGGTGTTTATGAAATGTTATGAAGTTGTTAATGCATCTCTGAACATATTTGTTAATTTGGAAAGTAATAGCATCTGTTAATAAAACAGTGACAAGAGGAAGAAGAATAGAGAAGTCTCTCCTACAGGGCTGGGTATAAAGATACCTTCTTCTATGAATTATAATGCTATCTTAAATATACAGTCATGAAAACAGCCATGCAGTTTGAACATCTAGCTTGGAGGCCAGGAGATGATACCCAAGAGACCAGCGGAGGGCCGATGCAAGCATGGTATTTTTCTCATGTAGTCTCATTTTTCTCATAGTCTCTTGGCCTGCAGCCTCATGGCTTGTGAAATCAGAGGGTGTACTACCTTATCTCTTCACTTAACTTTTGCACTGCCTCTCTTTTGTTCCCATTCCTCTAATGTCTTAACGTTCCTCCTGTTCCTTCATGATACCAAAGCACCCGTAGCAGGAGTACTGAGAATATAGTGGAAGCAGTCTGGATACTCATTATTTCTTTCCCCTACTAAATGGGAGAGAGCCAACTGCAGTAAAAATCCAGCTCATATTTTGGCTGAAGTATGTTTATCGCTGTATGGGATTAGTCTGTGCTACAAATGAGGAGGTGAGAGGCTTGAGCATGTGTACTGCTGCGAGTTGTTGGAGATCTGAATGAGTCCGACACTGAAGAGATGTAAAGTTTTGGGGGAGGAACTGTAGTTTTTTCAGATGGATAGGGATTTTCATGGGAGCTACGGAAACCCTGCATTTTGGAAGTAGAGGCCTTTGCTGTTTCCTGCCAACCTTTAAATCTCCATCTGATAGCATGGCAGGTTTACAGCCCCAATTAAAATGTTTTCACTTGGTGTTTTTGGTTGGTTTGTTTTTTTTGTTCCCACCCCCCTGCCCATCTTATTATTTGGAACTGTGAAAACACTTTAAAAAAAGGCAAATACCTGGAAAATACGAACTAAAGTGGATAGTCCAGGTAAGTTTTATGAGTACTGAAGTCAGGATTTTGTAACTAGAGATTTCTGGGCTGATCCTGTAGGAGTAGTGCTGCCTCTTCTGCCTTTAGAGGAGCCTAGGCAGGAGGTTTCAAACTTTCATTTCAAGAAATGGCTTGAAGCATGAGCAGTTAAACTCTACCAGTATGACCCAGTGTCCTGTGCTAGTAGATAGCTTGCCTAATACAGTCTGTGTTAACTACAATACTATGAATTTATAACAGTAACATCTGACAGGATTTATTTTAAGCTTATTGCCATTGTAGTTCCATAGAAGGCTTTTCCGGGGGGGGGGAAAAAAAAAACAAAACCCAAAACCAAACCAACCAAAACACAACAAACCACCAACCAACGTTTCCTTGTCACTGATCTGAGTAAGAGCAGGGAAGTGTACAGTTGCCCAGGACTGTCTGGCCTCTCGTTTCCTCCCAGTCCCCACCGTATGTAACTTAATGCTCTAGAACAGTGAGATGAAACTGAAAATAGTTGTATGTGTAGTGTAGGCATTCAAGGATTTATCTCGGCAGATGTGAGCAATTACAGAACTTAGTGAAGGATGTGTCTGTTAATTGTGATGGTCATTAATATACTTACTGCCCTGAATCCTGAACGCTTATAACTATTGTTTTGCTGCTTAATCTCAGGCATATAGACAGACGTATCCGACGTATCCAATTTACTTTCAGTGCATATTTTTATCACATACCTCTCTTCCATTAACAAACACTATCTTTTAACTTTAGTTGCCAAGCTCTTTTTTTAGGCAGGAAAGATTGTGCCTTTCTTAAGTATAGAAAAAAATAACATCTTGATTTAGTATCTGATATATAGGTATGCGATTATACAGGGACTGTAGGGTGTGTGTATGGCATTCATGTTTAGAAAAAAATATTCTCTAAAAAGTTTGGTTTTGTGGTTGGTGGGGTTTTTTTTTTTATTTGGATTAACAACATTTATTTTTTTCCTAGAGGGGAAAAAATGGGGAACACAACAGAAATAATAACTTTAATTTGATAATGCTGATTACTATTGGTTTTTGACCTAAAGTCTCATTAACCTTTGTCCCAAAAAGCTTATCTAAATAATTCATGGTTTATATTGGCAGTGGGAGAGCAGAGGATGTGGATTTCTGAGCTTTGTTGGAACATCACTGGCTCTGCATTTAGACCAGACTTGACCTTTCTCAGGCTCAGGTCCTGGGCTCAGTGTTCACTAGACTTTCTCAATGGCACTTTTTTCTTTTTAAGGATGGGGGAGTCAACACTGGCCAGGCTTGAGAATGTTTTTAATACAGGTTTTTAGTTTGCAGAACTAATACCTTCAGAAAACAGGATGTTTGAGGTGAATGTCATGGAAAGAAAATGCTCTGCTCTGTAGACAATTTTGTGGAGTGTGTTTTTTGCATTGTGTGGGGAAGATGGACGATGTTGGTGCTTGTCAGACGTTGAAATTATTTAAATATATTTCACTGCAGTCTTGCACTGTGAAGAAAGGCAGAATAGCAAGATCAAATGAGGGAAAATACTTCTCTTCTGTCAATTTATAGTCCTGTATGTCTGTGTTAGAAGCTAGCAGCAGCATGGCTGACCATTTCTTACTTCCCTGCCTGAAGAACAGAAGTGAACCTATCTCTTTGGCTAGCTAAATCTTTAAAATATGTATAATACATACACTATGCAGTTGAGTGGCTTTGTTACAGAATTTAATACTTTATCTTCATTTTTTATATATTTTGTAGATACTGTTTTAAATAAGTTAGCAAAGATTAGTATGTTAGAGGGTATTTGTGCCTATTAATGTCTCTAATGAAATCTTACAAGGAATTTTGAGAAATGGAGAGCATCATAGCTTTTAAAAAGGAAGATTTGAGTCTGGAACAAATACCATCTCTCCTCAAATCCCCTGAAGACAGACAAAACAAAATTCAGAAGTCAGTTATGCAAAGGAGAGAGTCTTATTTGGGGTTTGAATTCAATTCTTTGCACAGTAATTTAGGGGAAGTGTAGGAATTATGGAAGTATCATGTGTACATTTGTAATTCATCCCTATAAATATCATATAAATGACTGCAAGATCTATGTGGGAAAAAATGAGAGCATCAAACTGACCATCTGAAGAAATAAATTCAGGCAAATCAGCCTTCACTGCTTTCAATGTTGCACAAGTTCAAACTTCAGAGCAAGTTGTAAGGAAAGTGTTTCTTAGAAATAAACACGATCTGTGAGGAAATGTTAAAGAAACAAACCTTTATTTTAAAAATTTAGGTGGTGCAAATTGCTTCATGATTTTCTCAATTGGGTCTTGTGCGCATCTTCCATAATGTTAATTGGATGTACAATAACTTTGAATTGTGAATTCTTCTGACCACTTGCAGTTGTAAAGAGGTGCTGGATCAAGCTAACTACAAGCGAGCATCAAGCCAGCTACAGCACAGTTGAAAATGAGTGAAATAACCCATCCACTTGAATAACCTAAACTTCAACAGGGAAAAGTCTGTTCTGTTCCTAAATTAGGAAGGGTCCAGTTTATATCCACTCTAAAGCTAAGGCGACACTTTTCACAAATAGCAATTGGTTATATACATGTAAGTGCTTCATTTTGGGGTCATTTCCAGGATGAACTACTATAAGGCCTTTTTAGAAATGCTGCACACTTGAACATTTCAATTGAATGTGTGTAAACTGGAGAAAAAAAAATCATATGCAAGGGATAGCTGGGAGATTCATCTTGCCTGAACTTAGGATTCTGTTTTGTATTTTCCTGTAGTGGAGGCAGAGGTTGGATTCTCTGTGTGGTCAATGAACACAAGAGCATGTTTACGTCTGCGTGCCAGGATTCTCATCCTGAAGTGCCTGTTCCTTCGTTCACTTGACTGAAGTCTAGATGACTAGATCAGACCAGGATGTAGCTGTCTGAAGCTAGCTCAGCAAAGTCCTACTTTTTATGCCCAACTTGAGATACCCGAAAGTGAGACCTCCAAAATAGTTATTTTCTTTGTTTTAGATGTTTCCTTAGAATAGTTTACCACGCTTGTCATAAGGCTTTACTCAGATTAGTGAGTAAAAGTAGTAGAGGAGAAATGAGAACAAACTGGTTGCCTTGACAAAAGCAGCACCTCAAACGTTTGCATTAAGTTTAAGGAATGTTGATTGATTTTTTTTTTTTTTTAATTTAAATACATCTGTTCGAAGTTAAAGCTCTGAAATTTCTCAAAAATGGGCTTCTGTCCTTGGCTTTGATTTTTTTCTTTTTTTTTTTTTCCCCTCCACACAGAGGAGCTTAACAGACAACCCCCATGTTGTGATCATGCATGGTTTCATTAAATAAGCAAGTGAGTAACTGTTTGTAGTGCGAGGCTTTGGGAGTTGAGCTTACAGCAAGAAACCCCAGGAGATTCAGAAGAGCCTGTTTTCTAGGATGGGATGGTGCGGAGCTTTCTGCTACAGAAGGATATGTAGGGAGGAGTTCTTGCTGGAATTAACCTGTAGAAATGTGATCATCAAAGAACAGTCCCCTTTTGACTGATGTTTCAGCCTTGCTGATGTTTAACCAGTGATCAGTTTTCAGCGTAGAATTAGATTTAAGAATTTTTCAACCTGTTAATAATTAAAGTGTCTGTTTCCATTAACAAAAGAAAGGGTGTGCCATTGCAGGCCTGAAAGCACAAAACTGGGCTATTGGCAGGACAGATGCAATCCTTACTCTTTATGCTATGTGTCCTTGTAAATGCTGCTTTGAAATCTGTAGATGAAAAAGTCTTACAGCAGTGTAAATTAGTTATTATTTTGATTTGTCATAACACAGCTAAGACTTCAGAGAAGATGGTCACTGCTCAAATGCTTCACTGAGAAGGCATAACAGAGGAGTACTTTTTTTCTTCCCTGCAGTGCACCTTTCTGACTTTTCCTAATTGCACTGATGTGAGTTTTTGCCAGGCATGGAGATATATATTTAGTCCTACAGTGTCTCTTATTGCTTGGAACATTAATAAAATTCAACAGCACAGTTTTCTAGTTTAATTCCAAGAGAAACGGTTCACCCATGAAGAATGAAAATCCATAAATCCATGAAAAAATAATTGAAATTCATTATAATTTCAACAAGAGAAGAGCTTCCCACTGGAAACAATGATTTTTATTTTTTTTTATGAGAGCAATTTTAAACCACAGGGTTGATATTGTTCTCCAGTAGAGCAAGCTGACAACCATATAATTCTACTAGCTTCAATCTTCTTCCTCTGCTGCAAGAAACAAATTCATTGTTGCTATAGGCAAGCTACAGTTTTAACGTGTCTTTTTTTTTGCAAAGGAGATTTAAATTTAGTTGTTATTCCTTTAAAATACAGAGTTGTACACAGACTAACCAAAAATGAGTGAATTGGTACAATCAGAAAACAGAGCAAATGGGACTAGCTTTACTTCTTGAAGCTGTGACAAAGGATCTGCTTGCAGTCTGTGCTGAATGTGAGCGTGCTGAGCATCCTGCAGAAGCCAGTTGAGATAATCTGTGCTATTACATGTCTTCTCCAAGCTGCACTGTGAGGATTTAGTGTTGAAAGTTGGCAGAAAAGGCCCGTTTACTAAATTGTTGACTATTGTTGTGATAGTTGTAACCAGGTTCTTGACGGTTACTCTTTGTTTTCTGTACCATGGAAGTTGCATGTTCCAAGTCTTTGAACTCACCTGCATGTTGGTTTAAATCTCCAAGAGCCTTGAAGCCACTGTCTTTTTTATAATGCCCAGCCTTCCTTTGCTGTAGGCTAGAGAAAGAAAGGAGCTTGCTACAGTACAGCTCTTCTTCGTATTTCTTGCTGCATGATTCAGTATGCGTAGACAGTGTCAAATTCCTAAAGTAAGTATTAACTACTATTTATGGCTGGGAGATTGTTCTGTTTTGATGTTGGAAAACTGTTGTCATGGGGATTAGGGGGTTTGCTCATTCTGATAGACAAACTATTAATTCTTAGCTCAGGTCCCTTAAAGTACAAGAAAGAAGGCTTCTTTCAACCTGAACTCTTCAACTTGTTTCAAATGGGCTGCCACAAATTAATTTTCCAGTGTTAACCAATCTGAAAAAAGTCATGATCTGTCTCCTATGAGACCGAAGAACATGAGCAGATGATGCTGAAGTTGTGTGTAATTTTTAATCACTCTGGAATCACACTGGAATTCCAGTCTGATGGACATGTGATACCTATGCTCCCCACAGTCACTGGGTGAAGAATTAAGAAGAGTGTTAGTCTTTCAGAAAATATGCATTTCATAGTATTATCTTTTAGTTTTGTGTCTATAGCCTTACGCTTTCAGCACAGATATAAAGAAATCTATAAAGTAATTGTTTTAGAAAACATACGTCCTGTTTTTCTTGGAATAATGCTGTTGTCCTTTTTTTTGCTGAGTTGGTCATTCAGAAGAGATCATCTTTTAACTAGTCTCTTACATTCTACAGTGTTTCCTTCCCATGGGTTTCTATTTCTGAATGATTTTTTTGTTTTGTTTTAAATTTTTGAAAAGAATATGCTTGTTGCAACTTTAGGGTACATTTGTGCCTAATGTACCAAGACCTTAATGAAATGTTACGTGACACATTTCCTCAGTTGCTATTTCCCTAAACAGAAAATCCATTTCTGGAGTGCATCAGAATCCTGAACAGCCTTAGCTCTGTACAAGGGCGCAAATGCGAAGTTAAACACACTTCTCAAAAGAAGTACTTTTCTGTCTGTACGAGGAGGTGGAAAGGATTATGTATGTCTTTTCTTCATATCACATACCTAAACTTTTTCTGTTTACCTTCTCTCCAACCCCAGTTCAGAATCCAAAGCGATACATTTTTCCATTTTGTTTTCTTCCTTAAGGCAAAGGAGGTTTTCTTCTTTGAGGGTTTTTTTTTTTCCCTGTGCAGCATTGCCTTAATTTTCCTATGCTTTTTTTGAAAAGAGAACAATCATTTGGAATGAAAATTCATGAAAAAAGCCCAGTCTAGCAGTATCTCTCTTCAGAGGAACCTGGCTTTTAAGATTTCCTTAAAAAATAAGGAATTGAGAAAGAGCAAAAGAAAAAGGCCATAATGGCCTTTAATTAGTCTTAACAAACCTTTTTCTTTTTTGTGGTTCATTGTTTATCTCAGGGTTTTAAATGAAATTTAACCAATTCTCTAAATACACGTTTATAAAATCAGTTTAATGCACACATGCACGCGGAGCAGAGAACATCTTGTCGGAGAGGTTGGGGTGCCTTAATGGGTCTCACACTGAATCTGAATGAGGAATATCATATTGCTGTGAAAAATATGGTCCTGGGATCTGTAAATAGGAGTATAACATGAAGAAGCAAGTGATGTATTATAGAAGTTTTAGCTGGATCATTGTGTCTATGTTTAGGTGCTCGACTTCAAGGAGGATCAGCTAAAGACGAAGCAGTGAAAATGAGCAGAGATCTATCAGTATTGAGTAGGCCTTAAGAAGGCTAGTTAGCTTTGAGAAGGCTACAGAAGGAGGGCACAACAGTGTTCATCTATGTAAATAGCTGCTGCTGAGGGAGCAAGAATAATCTGTATCGCTGGATGGAATGGAAGGTAATAGATTTTATTGCAGCAAAGATGACTTAGAGTAGACATTAAAAGAACTTGTAAGAATTTATAAAAAAATAATCCAACTACAAAAACCCAAACCATAAACAACAACGCCCACACCACTTGATCTGATACCCTGAAGAGAGCGAGACCTTTAAAAACAGATTAAACAAATACCTGTCAAGTATTGCATGAGATTAATTGATCCATTGCTGATCCAAGCAATGGATTAGATTATCTTCTGTGGTCCCTTTCAGATTTATGATTTTATGATGATACATTTTTAGTATAAAACATAGATTTTTAAATAGGGGAATAAAAGTTATATTGGGGCACATCAACTGGTGCTGAAAAAAAAATCATTTAAGTTTTAAGGGGAACTTGGTTTTAGTTAGTCATATGTTTTCAGTGTTTAACTTTAATGAACATGTGAATGAGTGAATTTTAATAGGATAATTGTTCGCAGGAAATAAATTTTATATTTTCACACAAAGCTCTTCCAGAAACCAAATCTTGTGTTTGCATGCATATTCTATGTATTGGCAGCATGTAAACAGAGTAAAATCAGTGGCCTGGTAATTTTTTTCTGATGAATAACCAGTTAGACACATCTTGAATTTTGGCAGTCAAATAAACGTAACCACTTGTAAATTATCCACAATTAAAAATTATAAAAGAGAGAGAAATTATAATTAGCCAAGTCTGAAAGGGACAATTTATTTAATGATCAGAAAGAAGGCAGATTATCAGATAAAATGGTTCATTCTGCTGTAAATTATCTATCTAGTCTTTGAGAGTGATTATTTTCTTTTGGAAAGCTAATATCCACTGAATGGTGAGGACCAATAAAAAAAAGGTGACAAATAAAATCTAAAGAATGATGGAAGGGGAATGAGCAAAGCGGGTCAAAAACGCTGGTAGGAGAAGGAGCTTATAGATTGCCTCAAACCTAGTAAAGTGCTTTTTGCTGTAAGTATTCATGCTAATTTATTAGCAGTGTGTGTTTAACTAGCAGTTAATCTGCAGCGTTCAGAATTGTTCGTGCTTCCTGTTCTCCATAACTGCTTATCCAGTGACTGAGTCAGGTTTGCAGAACAGGTTTCATAAAGACGGCAGCTGGCAAAGACAGAATTGGCAATGTAAACATCCCCTGACCTATGGATGTGAAGTTACCGCTTTGCTTATTTGCAGATCTCTGCAAGATGTGAACTTCTCATGCCTTCTTACAAACATTTTATGCTGCTGGATACATTAAGCTTCTTTCTGCATGGGCTCTCCATGCTGCCGTATTGCACGCTGTGATGAGTAGCAGCAAATAGCCATACAGTTTTTAGTTGTAAATATCCCAACGATATAGCAGATTTCCTTACATTCAGGTTACCTGGCATGGGCAACATTTTTTACTTCAATTTTTTGCTGGTCATCATAACAGTACATTTCTATGTACTGGATGTAGTCAACACACATCTAGAGAATTAAGTCAAATCTTTTGAATCAAGTTCCTGCAGTATCTCACAACAGCAAAGCATACAACTGGGAAACATAAAAAAAGAAAGAAATTATTTTGTTCAACAATGAGTACAAATGTGTCAGGCTTCGTTCAATGTCCAAGTCTTGTCAAACAGATCAGTGTTGTATAAAATTTGACTGTTCAAAAAAAAAAACCCCTTAATGATTACGTTGCATAAAGCATCTTTCCTCAGCCAAACTGAGCAACAGTCAGATACCAGTACCATGTTCCCTTAATTGTGGGGTGTGGTTTTTTTTGTTTTGTTTTTAAGAATGTCAGAACCGTTGCTTGGAATGAAGTGGCTTATGCTCAGGCCAGTTTCAGAGATGTCTCATTTGTATTTTGGACTTTCATGTCTTCCCAAGATGTGTGAGATAGTATAGTTATTAGTTTGCACCATTACATCCTTGAATTCAGAAGTTCTACCTGTGATGGTGATGGGTCTGTAACCTTTTTTTAACAAAAAAGATTAGTCACAGTCTCTTACCTTGTTACAAGGAATTGGACAAAGCTTTGGATAACTTACCTGTCTTTGGCAACAGCTTCACAGCTGACATTTGGACATGGCTGCAGTTTACAATCATTGTTTTCTCTCAAAGTTGGCACAGCATTTTTTTTTTATGGAATGATGGCAGCTTCTGGGACCCTAAATCAAGCTGAGACTTATTATATCTGTATCCTTAGGTATTTGCAAATCCTCAGTAATTTTGATGTACGTTTCAAAAGAAAATGTTTGTTTACATTGTTCTGCTACAGAGGAGGTCGGCATCTGATAGCCTCTGTATTGTTGGTACCACGCTATAACTTAACAGCGTAAGTAAAACCCAGTCTGAGACTGCAGTCTGTTGGACTAGGCATCTATTGTGCTGATGTGGTTCTTCATGAGGAAAACTAGTGTTTTTATCTCTAAATCAAAGCTTTGATGCAGAAAGCTTGATGCAGTGCCTGTAGATCTGTAGCTATCGTCCAGATTATTGTTAGATATGCTGTATTAGCAAAACTGTATTTGATATATGTGGTTACCTGTGTTTAGCTAGAGTATTTTATTAGGCTGTCTCTGTACAGTGGTAATCGCTGTGTAGGACAATGTAGTTTGGGGGAGTTGTTTTTCTTCTGCATCATACAAATCAAATTGTTACTGCTTTGCCTAAGGGGATGTGTGGTTTTTGTTGTGTTTTGTTTTTTTGCCACATCACAAATGTCCTCTTTTCTAGACTTGATCTTCAGGTAGTTTGGTTTTTATTAACTTGTACCTAAGTTGTATGCTGCTATTCTTCAGCCACATCTTCTGTGGTAGACCTTTCCAAAGGAGTATCTCGGTTGCACCTGCCACTAGCTTCTCATAGGATGGCTTCAGAATGGCTTTGTCTTGTTCCTACTGAACACCCCTGGAGCTGTCAGGCATCACACTTATCCATAAGCCTTTGCATCATTTACCAGCAAGTCCCTTCTAGCTTTTCCCTGGTTTACTTGCAACATTCCCAGCCTTACAATGATAGTTGTATATCAGAGATGGAGACCTACTGCCTTTCACTGCCCATTGACATCCTCCTGCACCAACATGTTGTCAATAGTTTGTGGTGATCAAGATTGCACGGCAAGAGAAAAACAATGGGAAACTTCATACTGGACTGTCGTGGTTTAGCCCCAGCCAGCAACTAAGCCCCACGCAGCTGCTCACTCACTCCCCCACGGGAGTCCAGGACATGGACAGAACCAGATAAGACCATAATTGCATGAGAAAGCAGCACTATGTTCATCTCTGAGTCTATAGTCTTGTGATTGCTGTGAACAACAACTGTATTTCAGTCTGCCACCAGCAAGACATCCCTGTGTTTTGACAGCTTTTTTTGGTATATATTTGCAGCATCTTTGAGACAATGAAATTGGCTAGAATGTGGGTTGTCAATGGTAGATTTTTCCATTTTGGGATGTGGGATCTGTATTATGAACTGAAAAGTTATAGAGAAGGAGCACAAACATTTCTGGACTGCATCAGACTCTGGAAGCTATCCATATGTGACTGTTAATACTTTATGGCATAACAGTTGAGTGCTGGTAGGTCTGCCAAAGTCACTGACTCATGGCGGTCTGAGAAGCTGTATTTTCACTAGCCTCTGTGCTTGTTGCTGTCCAAAACATCCTGGACAGCACTGTGTTCTAGATTCGGTGTTTGCTGAAGCCATAGTAGGGCATGCAATCCCAACTACTGCATGCAACTTCAGGATATTACCACCAGCACTGGGTAAGAGAGACCAGATGATGGATGCATTCTGGGACACCAGTGCTTGCCTCCTGCATCCCCTTCCTGCTCCTTTGCAGCCACAGGCACAACCAGACATCACAGTGATAAACTTTTGAGGCATATGTGTTAATCCCTTCTCCCCCTCACCTTTTCCGTTCATGTTTTCCAGAGTCGGTCTGTAACTCTTCTGGCACACTAGTACTCCTTTTGTTTAGCTTTCCAATGTAGCAGAGTTTTATATTTGTTTGCCAATCAATGGCAAAGATCAGTATCTGTTTAAAAAGGTTTGAAAACCTGCTCCCCTGCAGGTGCTGGCTGCTTCTCACCCATACCTAACTAGCCAACGGAACCTACATGCTTCCTACATAGGACCTACAGCCTACATAGGAACAACCTACCTAGATGTCCCAGCTGTCCTGGTTTCAGCCAGGGTAGAGTTAATTTTCTTCACAGGAGCCAGTGTGAGGCTGTGTTTTGGATTTGGGATGAGAAGATGTTGATAATGTGCTGATGTTTTGGCTTGTTGCTAAGTAGTCAAGGACAGTCCAGCTTCTCGTGCTGGCCTGCCAGCAAGAAGGCTGGGGGTGCATGGGGAGCTGGGAGGGGACACGGCCAGGACAGCTGACCCAGGCTGGCCAAAGAGATATTCCCTACCATATAACATCATGCTCAGTATATAAAGCTGGGATGAAGAAGGAGGAAGGGATGGAGGGATGTTCGGAATGATGGCATTTGTCTTCCCAAGAAACCATTATGCTTGATGGAGCCCGGCTTCCCTGGAGATGGCTGAACACCTGCCTGCCCATGGGGAGTGGTGAATGAATTCCTTGTTTTGCTCCGCTTGTGTGCGTGGCTTTTGCCTCACTTATTAAACTGTCTTTATCTCAACCCATGAGTTTCCTCACTTTTAGTCTTCCGACTCTCTCCCCCCGTGGTGGGACGGGGGGAGTGAGTGAGCAGCTGCGTGGGGCTTAGTTGCCGTCTGGGGCTAAACCACGACACCGGCTTAGTGTTCCATGCCCAAGAGTCAGAGTTCACAAGAGTATGTCCCATTCGGGAGTTCCCCATTGTGTTGTATCGGCAGGTGCAGACACACACCATTGCCCTGGTAAGAGGAAGTTTGCTGTCAAGACTGTTCATGCTCCAGGACCAACTCCACTGGCGCACTTAAACCAGAAGACAGGGCATGTATCTATAGAGGATTCAGATTCTATGCATAGAAAACGTGCCTCCTTTCTTTTCATTGCCGTCTTGCCTCTTTTGTTTGTTGAGGCTATTTGAAGTCTCTTAGAAGTCACTTGGATCAAAAACTTTGCTTCTATTGGCTATGGCTTAGTTTATTCAGAGACAGAATTTAAGCACAAGCTCTTAAGGTAGCAGGAAAAACAAGAAGGTATTTGGTAGCGCTGTTATATGTCTTTATGTCTGTAGTAAACAAAAAATGAAGGTCATCAAGTTATTTTTGCGCTTCTAAACCATGAGTCAGGACTGTGGCTCCATGTATCTTCATGTTAAAGGTGTCTGTATAAGCAAGTACACTGAAGAACCCTTTTATAAAATATGGAGGGGAAAGAAAAAGGGGGGTGGGTGTGACGAAAAAAAAACCAAGCTCCATTTCTGTATGGCCTTGTTTCATGAATTCCTAATTCCTGTGGCTGCTTCTGTCTTTAGCAGCTAAGAAGCAGTTGTATATGGAAACTTGAGGTATTCTCTCAAAAATAGAAGAGGTTTGCCTGTAGTGAGAAAACTGATCTGAGAGAGTTCTTGAAGAACTTGCATTGCTGGTCTCCCTGCTTTACCATGGATGAGTAGGGCTTGCTCTCCAAGAGCTCAGAGGTTACTATACTTTATTAGGATTAATCACATCAAAAGATATTTTTAAAGACCTACTAAAACAATTCTTCTGTCATGGGAGGAAGTCAGGCCTGCAGTATTTCACTTAGCTGTTAGCCAGAAAATTTACTCTGGGTATGGAAAAGACAAAGACAACAAGGCAATAAAGTATAACAAAAGAGTGAGAAAGAAAGGAAGGGAAGGTCAAGTAATAATAAATGCTCAAGATCCAGTTGTGGACTGTGAACAAACATTACCTTTTTAAGCTTTTAACTGACTTATGCTAAAACATCTCTATTTTAAAACAAATTAAGTTGAAGTGCGGTGTTTTGTTTCAACATTTTGCTTGGAGTTCTTTCTGGGCTTTTAAAATGCATTTATCTTAAATGGCAAGGTTTTTGAAAACAGAAATGTATAAGTTTTCATTAACTTCTTGCTATCATAAGACAAAGTGTTAGCAGTAGTCTAATGACACAATATTGGTATCTCGGGACCAATATCTGCATTCCTGAACTTTGAAACCAAGACAGATGTTGCATGTTTCTGTAACCAAAATATGCTCACTCTTGTTTCTGTGCAGCCTCTGTAAATTCAGGAACGTTGCTCAGATGTGACTACTAGTAAAGTGTTGTCAGGCTTATGGATTTTGTCTGCCTTAAAGGATACAAGACAGTGAAACTTGGGAACAAGGACAAAATTAAAAACAAGATTTTTGTTTTGCAACCCAACCTGTAGGCTGAATCTAAAAAGCTTAAACTTTTAAGAAAGGGCTGAGTCAGCATGTACATGAGTATATATCCACATATAGTTTGGTTTCAGATGTGGAACCCTTGCTCCTGGAAACGATAGATTCATCTTTTTAAAATGGCTAGAGCCTTTGGTATTGAATGAGACTTTCTAGAAAAACCCATTTTTATTCCAAGTTTTCAGCTGGCTTTTGTGTTTTATAATGGACTACAAAACATTTCTAATCGCCTGTGAGCAAGATGTATTGCAATGGTGCACTGGACCACTACGTAAGGAATGATAGTGGGTGAGAATGCACAACAAAATGCCAAAAGGCAGCACCGGTGAAAAGCCAGTGTTAAGAGCATGAAATATTTGTGCAGATGTTTTCCAAGTCTGCACCCAGTTGTGCTTCTGTCAGACTGAGTTTAAACTCCTCCTTATTTTCTCACCACTTGTAGGTAATCCGGACTGGCCTGTGCCTGCACTGTCTGTTCTTGCAGTACTCGGAGATCTGCTGTGCTTCTTCAGCACCTGGAAGTAAAAAGAAATTTAGGTGCTGAAAAGAAGTTTTAGTTGTGCTCAAGTTGGGCTGAACAAAATAACGCTAACGTTTGAGGGAAGGTGGCTTGAAATGCAGAGTACTGAAGTAGTGCCTGACTTTCCCAATGTAAAAATTTTATTGGCTGGTACTGGCAGGCCAACTATAAGTAGTAGTAATAACAATAACTTTATTTATTGGGCACCCTTCCATTGTTAATGTCCTGTTAGATGGCTCACAAAAGATATAATCTGCCGTTAACGTCCTGCTAGGAGCCTCATAAAAGAAATAAAATATAAAGGCAGTTATATGCTTAATGGTTTATGCTTTTTCTTTCATGTTGATGTAGAAGATTATAGTAAAAGGCCAATTTTGCATCTTCATTGAAATTAATGGAGTTTCAACGACTTATCCTGGATCTGAAACAGGGCTGAAATATGTTAATGCTTGTTCTTTAGGTTCAGTCAGCTGACGCTGGAACATTGCTGATTGATTTGCAGGGTACCCCAACTGGATTAATTTGAAGAGATAAATACTATTTGCCCCTCTAAATTCTGCTTACTGCAAAACCCACTTGCTATAAAATGTCATGTCAGGGAGGCTCCTTTTCCTCATCTTCTGACTAAATTGCCATTTCTTGTGCTCATTCTTTTCATCTTTTATGTTGTTCATTAAAAATGTTACATTTTATGCCCAGTATTGTTCACAGTCTACAGGGTTTTTATCACTTAGATAAAAGCAATCTACTTGATGCACAGCTGGTCTCCAGAGTGATCTGATTGCTTTTGTGATAGGCCTTAGACACCTAATGCTGTGCAGAGCACTTCTAAGCTTTTTTCCAAATAACTGAATTAAATGACTTGCAGATGAACTTGTTTTATAACAACATATCTGAAAAAGACTTTCAGATTTCTGGTCAGTCTCTGCTGTGCTTTCTAACAGTAGCGTCATGGTCTTTAAGTGGTCCCATTTCTTGAAGAATGAGATACAACTCAGCTTGAACATGACTTCCTTTTTCTCACTCTTGGGAGAAGGGAGAAAAGCATCTTGCCTCTGGAGAAGAATCACAGCTGTAAATCTTAAGAGGAAATATATGCCTACTAGTGTGGACTTAGATGCCTAATTACTTAGGAGGTCTAAAAGTTGGTGTTGGGCCTCTCCCTTGGCTGTTGGATACCCTGGCCCAGATACTTCTGTGAATCCTGTTCTAAGGTGCCTGATGTTCTCCGTGTCTCTGAGACGCTGGCCACTCCAGTCCCAGATCAGGATTTCGGTGGGTGACAGGGCACCTCACTACTAGGCATTGGAGTACGATGGCTCAGTTGTCTATGCTGATTTTTCCGAAAAATGAGACTGGTGGCATCCTGCTTCTCTGCAGTGTGTTTCTGCTTTTACCGTACATAATCTACTAGCTCCTGAAACAAAAAAAATCTTACTGTAAAAAGTTAGTACTTTTGCCTCATTCCCCAACATATTTTCATATAGTCTTATCTTATAATAAAGCAAACACGAGGTTTTTCAACAAACCTTTTATATTGTTTAGTGCACGTACTGAGACCACTTAACAGCTTTTCTTCTTTTTATTGAAGATTTTCTTTTTAAAGCTGCCAACCTGCTTCCAGATGGTATCATACATGGGTGGTAACTGTCAACTGGTACCAAATATACTTTCATCCACACTTCCCTAGGAATATGTTAGCTAGCTGTCTTTGGTCCCAAGGTTATCAAATAGTTGCAAATCCTAGGTTATTAGGCTTCATCAAATTCTGGTTAAAGTTAGCCCTGGTCACCCTATAGCCAAGACAAAGTCATTAGACTTTTTGGTCATGGGAAATGTAAATCCCATTTAGATATGATTAATTTTTCAGCATTTTTATACCTATTTACTCTAACAAGAAACATGTTGCCCTCTGTGGACTTGGAACTGTTTTACAGAGTCTTTTGTTTCTTAAGCACTGTCTGGCTTTGTCCACACTTCATTAAAGGCATGTAGTAGCTCAAGAGGATTAGGATAACTCAAAACCAGGACTTCTACTCCCAGTGGAAATTAATCTCTTGAAAAGAAAACCATGCAGGTTTTGTTCTTGCTTTATTTCTTTAAACTGCCTGTAGTGCTCTCATCGTTTCAGACAGTGTTTGAGAATCCCAAGTGAAGGCCAGTATATTAAAATATTTGATTACGGCTCTCCCTGTTATAGTCCTATATCAGCCTAATTACTGTATCTTTGGGCTTCCTAAATCTTCTGTACAGTAGCAATGCCTACTACTCTAGATATTGCTGCAGGTGTGCCAAATCTAAAAAGACTATGAAATTTTGCATTGCTATTCATGACACAAGAAAACAGTTAAGTTTCTTTTCCAAGCACTATGTGCGTAGTTGGCTACTTCAAGTTCTAGTCATTCTCAGTAGTGAAAGATCTTCTAGCCCTAGACATTTGCACCCTGCTTCCAGCTGCTGTTGTGGTTCCCTCTTCCACTTCTTTCTCTTTCTCCTACAGCAAGAAATTCTTGAAAGATATCAGTAGTTCTTTAATGATCTGCAATTTTCATGAGTAGAAATGTTGCACCCAAGAAGTGAATTTTCATGACCTAGCATAGCTTGTTGCAAGAAAAGAGCTATTGCACTGTATCTTAAAACAAAGTGGCCATAGATACAGGTTTAAAGGAGAGGCTGGAAATAAGGAGGAAGTATTACATGCAAGTTTTGGCATTGTTCTCAGAAGCAAATATGTCCAGAAAACTGTAGAGCTTATATTCCCTTAGTCAGCAGCAGGCAGTCCTCACATTTGTAGTGTTAGGAATGTGAGGTCCCAGCTCAAGTTACCCACTCTGGAAGGAGAGTTGTTGAGACTTGGTAGTTCATAATCTGGTTTTATGCCTTGCAGAATTCTCCATTTCTAATTTTCATGAAACTGAAATAAGATTCTTCTGCTCTAATCAAAAGAAGATGCCTCATAATTCCCTGTGTAATCATACTGTGAACAACTGAGGGTAATTGCTTTATTTTCTTTTGTTCTTTACTTCATTTCAGTCGTCTCCACTAATCCGTGTTATACAGCACTGTACAAAGTAGTAGTCAAAGAAATGGAAATATATTCAACATTTGCATTTAGTTTTGTTTTCCAAATAAGAAATAGTTTCAGACTGTACTTTGGTTGTACAAGTTCATATTCATCCTATTCCTGAGAATCTCCTCACCCGAAAGTTACCGGTACAGATTTTTGGATTGGAATACTAGAGCATCTGGGACCAGGAACTGTCATTGTTTGAGTTTTGTAGTGACGTGGGTTTTTTTCAAGCTTATAGATAAAAGCTGAGCTTAATAAATGTTGAGGTTAGACTTGAGACAGCTGACAAGACAGTAAAGACGTGCAAACCTTTCTTGTAAAACTTTGCCAGGTACTGGGAAGCATCATGTCTGAGTGTGGAAGTGAAAATCTCATGGTTTTGATGCCAAAAAACCCTTATATTTTATGCAGAATTTTTTTCCCCCCAGCTGGAAATCATTAGGGCTATTATCACTCATGAGGCAGGAACTAGAGTAAGATGCTAGCATTTACAATAATTTTTTTGGTTTTTTAATGCTAGTCCTTCATTTTTGGTAAACTTGCTCCTTGCATTTACCATGTACATGCATATCTTCCTTATTTTCAAAGAGGACTTAAGGTCAACATTCTTTTTACAAATGCCTTTACGGTAACTGCTTTCCACGACTGCCCAGACACCACCATGCAGGAAATGTTTCATAACTCATTCAGCATGTATGTGAATTTTCTTGCAATTTCTCATGCTGATTTGGTTGGTTGGTTTGTTTTGTTTTTAAAATAAATCTCTCTTGACAGAAGTTGTAAGCAGAAGTCAGAACAGTGCCATGGTGTGTGGGGAACCTGCTCAGGAAGGTTGGTGTGCAAGTCCATTCTACTTCGCACCCCCTATTTAAAAAATACTTAACAAAATACGAAACAAAAAATCCTGAACAAACCACCACCAAAAAAACCCCCTAAAAATGCTTGCATTCAGCAGCATTTTCATTAAGGATGGTTAACAGCTCTATAACTGTTCAGCTGTTGCCAATAGCATTTTCATATTGCACCTTCTGGGGGTTACCGTCTTGCTATTTAAAAATAAATAGACTGATATATAGGCAGACACACCAAAAGGAGGTGGTATTACTGACAACTCTGCTATAACTTTCAGCCCGTTAACATAAAACTCCACCACTAAATCTCTTGGGGTAAACTATGCAGAGATGGAAAAGCCCGAAGGTATTAAGAGTGATTTTGATATAAATTCCAATTTTATTTTATGACCATTTTACAGCTGCTTCTAGATATCTTCTCTCGTAAACTACAAGGTACAAGGCAAATGTTACCTCTTTTTTTTTTTCTGCAGGGTTTCAGACAGTTGGTTTATTGTGACATGTTAGCAGCCTTTTCTCTGCACTGCACATTCACAAGAATGAATTTTAATGAGACTAAGCTAGCAGAAGACCCATAAAGAAGATGCGATTATGTTTTAAGTATTCATAAAAAAAAGTTACATTAAATTTACACATTTTGATTTTGTCTGTGACAGTCAAAAGAAATAGACTGAGAGTGTATGAGGCTGTGTAAATCCATACAGTTGAAATAACTTTATTGTATGGGCTGCATATCCAAAAAATATTTCTTCATGCAAACAGGAAAGCTTTTTGCTGGGGAAGGCCAGCTGGAAAAAAAAAAAAAAAAATTAAAAAATGCAGGAAGCCATTGGCTAGTACCAGAGTACTAACTCTTGTTAGCATCACTGCTGAGAGACATCACTCATGCACGTATGGTTATAGCATAAAACATTTACTTGGCCACTGAACACGGGTAACAGGTAGGAAAACAGGAGGTTGTTATCCGTATTTTAAACCCCACAAGGAAACTTTAGCCCTGTAGAAGGAAGGCTGCTTTGGCAATGTATGGGGTGATGCCCATTTGGGGCAGTTCTTACCACAAGTGGGATCTCCACCTGCAGACTGAATGGGATACTTTCATGCATTAGCAACAGGCTGCGAACTGAAAAATAAATAAATAAACAAACCGTGAACAATCATGAGTTATAGTGATGGGAAGGTCAAATTCTGTATGAATAAAATACAATGAATGAGTAGCAATTTCTCCAAACTAGTATTTTGTTCTTACAAACTGATGTTGCTAAAAATACTCCACCACCACCCCCCCTCGCCTTTTTTTCTCATTGGAAATTGGTTGAAATTAAAGCTTGATGGGACACTTTGAGTATTGTGATGAAACTTAGTTTAAACTCTTTCGACTTTGTATTACTAATAATGCAATTCTAGGTTGCCTAGGTTTCTTCTCTTGCACATATTTTTACAACAAAATTTGACAGTACTACCTGCTGCCTGTCAGAATAGGGAAAAAATACTATTGCATAAAGCAAAGAATAAATAAATGAAATTTTCTATGCTTTATAAGGAAGAAAGTGTTCTTGCTCTGTAAGAAATATTCTCGCTCTCACTGTGAGGATGGTAATGCTACTTTTGATTACCATGATGTAGTTCCATGAAGCACCAGAACACCAACTTTTCATCTTCGGGTAAAGGCATAGTTCATTTTCTTCATCACTCTGTGCAAGCAGGCTAGTAAACATTAAAATTATTTAATACATGTTGTGTATAAGCTTTGTGAAAAAGCTGGCAGCATACTTGGTTATTTTTGGATTCCAGGCTTACGGCCAGGACCCTTGATGTGCAGTGGGGAAACAATTTTAACTGTACTAATGTAAGTTGGTAAAGGCTGTCTAATAGCTATCTTCTCCTGTCCTAGCTGATACCATTCGCTACCAGTGTGTTTAAAATATCTGTATGAGCTGAAATCTTCCCCTCTTCAACACCTCCAAAAATGTAAGACTAGAATTAAACTTCTTGCACAGTTTTGGATGACTCCCCCCCTCCCCCCCCCATATTTATTTTGAAATTTGAAGTAATATATTGTTAAGAATATAAAAAGTAAACATTTCACATTTTCTAATTTTATTTTTCATCACAGGTATGAGATGAATAAACTTTTGATTGAAAAAATAATAATCAGCTGACTAAAAAATGCATTGTTCAGGGAAATTAAGTCTTTGTTGAAAGTTTTGCTTGCCATTTGGCTACTGGCATTTGTTTCCTTGCTGGCCTGTCACAGATCATTTCTCAAATATATACCATGACTCTTCTGAAGTCCACTTGAATGAAAGGTGACCCAGCAGAAATCACTGCTCTGATTTAATTTTCATAGAGTACATCAGTGGGAATATGGACCTCTTGTCATGAAGTTTCTTCTTTGATTACAGTTTTATTCAACTGCTTAATTCTGTCAGTCTATCACAGTGCAGAAGTGCTGCCTAATATTTTTTCTTTCATTCTCTGTTTAGACATAAGACATTTTTATTTGACATTTGCACCTTTAAAAAGAAAAAACCACCTGGTAACTAATTTATGTTCAAATCCCTGTTAAGACAGCCAAAAAAACCATATCCCCATATCAGTTCATCTTACAGACGTTCAGAGCCATATCATGCTGTGAACAACCCGAAGTTTCTAAGTATGTTAAAAACCGTTTTGTGAATTTGAGACTGAAAGCCTAATAGCACAGGAGTATTTGATACGGAAGTACTTCATTTCAACCTTGTTCAGTCTTTCGAGTGGTGCAGTCAGAGGCAGTAATTGGTGAAGCCTCATCCGTGGATTTACTGCCTTTGAGGTTCTTTGCTGGTCCCATGAGGGAGCCTGCTTATTAGCAGGCCTAAAAAGCAGTTTCCTAGTCAAATGTTTATGCCTGCTCCTCCATGCTGGAGGTCTTTAGAATAGCCCAAAGAACTTTTTTCCAGCTAAGTGTATTTGTTCATAGGCTGGACATATGAAGAACAAATAGTGTTGCTTCAAAGTCTGTGAGATCTTCTTCCCTTGAGCCCCATTAATGATTCTCAATCTTTCGTATAGGATTAATATTTCATAAGTACAGGTTAGCTCAGCACAAATCTAGTAATCAATGTTACTTTATAGAAAGTTCCAGCAAGTTTTATTCTGAAAGAGATGAGAGACCTGGGAAACGGAACCTTTCATGGCTGGGTACAAAGTCTCAGGTTCACTTTACACTAAAATTTAGTTGTGCCCTGCCAGTCTGAGTGTCTCGATGCACGCTTATCTCAAGTGTAAGCATCAGTTTTAGAAAATTGGATCTTGTATTTTGAAAACACTGAACTATGGTTTAGATTAAGGATGTTCTTCATGATACAGTCTTTCTACAATGTTCCAATGTTTAGTTGTTCCAAATCAGCTAGTCTAAAAAATATATCTAATATAATGTTGATACTTCTTGACTGAAAATAACACTTTTACAAATACACTGTTATAGAGGCAATGACAGAATAGAGTTTTCAACAGTGAGTAGTTGGTGTATATGCTGGTTATATGTCAGATATTCAACAATTTTGGAAAAACTGCTTCTATTATGTTGCATTCCCACCTTTCACAGAAAACTTAAACTATGAAGTACATGACATCATAGGAAACAACTAGTGATGTGTAGTCATTAATTTTCCACTATGAAACAAGAAAAGCGTTCGAGGAATATTCATCATTGCAATAAACAAAATTAAACAAGAGGTTTCCTAATGTGCTTTCTCCTGAATAACAGAAGCGTGCGAAGTGATTCAACACAGGAAGGGAACACTTAGTGCTTTCGCCCCAGGCTCATGTGCCACCGATATCATCTAACTAAATTAATGTTGTTAAACAGCACAGACTCCTGTGGGATGCTTACTTGGGTTTAGAGAGTGGTTTATTTTGGTTACAGCTTTTTCTGTTTATAGACAATTTAAGAGGACTTGAAATGTATTATTTGTGAATTGGGAGAAGACTGTCCATACTCAAATCTGTTTCTATTGGTTTAACCGAACAATTTATTATCTCAACTGAGTATTCAGGTAGAGCATGTATAAATAACAAGGTAGACAAAAACTCTTGAGTTTATGGTACATTTGGATCTATCTGGCTTCTATTCTTTCTCATCTAGGCTTCTAAGATCCTCAGTAAATGAGTAGCTCGTTCCTTCCCCTGCTTCTCATTGATAATTTCTGCCATTGTTCATTGGATAGATGCTGGTACTCACAACAGAGTTTGAGGAAGGCACTTTGACGTTTCCGTGTTGTGTAATCAGAAATGGCTCCTGGGCAAGAGGCTGTGGTGGGTTTTTTCCTTTTTTTTTTTGTTTTGATTTTTTTTAACAGAGAAGGTGACCTGACAAGCACAGGACTGTCTGATCTTCCTCTTCTTGATATGTTAGTGCTTACGCCTGTTGTTCACTCAGGTCCTTCTATCTCCCAGTTCAGCGTTGTACTAGTTTTGGGGGGGGTCTGTCATGAAGAATTGAACAAAGTTATCTTTTGTTTAACATCAAACAAAATCCTAAGACCAGAGGTTGGCCTCTCCATGAAAGTTGTAGGTATATCAGTGATTTCCTGTACCTAAGTTTAAATCCAGTTCATGTTAATTTTGTCATTTTGTTAATTTATAGCTTTGCAGTTTCCAGGTACTGCTTTAATTTGAGCCTCCTGAGTGAGATACAGGATCTGATTACTCAAAAGCTGTTCTCCTGGAACTATGAAGTGGGGTTTTGGTGGGGTGTTTTTGTTTTCTTTTTTTTTCCCTTTGTCCTTTGATATTCTTACCACCTATGTCTGGCTCAGCTGTAGCTGAAAAACGAAACAAAGACGCAGCAAATGTCTCCATAAATGAATGAAATGCCATTGCTGGAATAAACAACCCAGTTAATTTTTAACAATGAAACTTGAACAATGAACAGATCCTACTTCCCTAAGTGTTGCGTTAAGAGGCAGAGTAATTTGGCAGAAACTAAACCCTCTTGCTTTCCAGTCGATCCTCAGGTATCAGAGGGATGGGGGGCGGCTGAGCTTAGGTTCTGCGTGATGCCCAAAGTCAGCGTTAGTAGTCCGGTCGCACCCAACACCTTCATTGGGCTATCACGGGTCCGGATGCACTACTAACATCGCACTACCTGGTCAGTCGGACACCTCCTGAACTCACACGGCCGCACTCAGAGGCACGGTCGCATTCAGGGACAACACACACACGGCTGAGTCAGTCAATAGTGCGATTTATTGAAGCAACAGATACACAGGTTCTTTGGATTGCCGGTGATAAATTCACTGCCTACAAAGCACGTGCAAATGCCAAAAATAGGAGTAACACTGCTGGGCTATAAACGCGTTAAAAGATGTGAAGTGACTCTATAGAGATTTCTAAATTTCCCGGGGAGGCACTTGGTATGACCAAGTGTTCAAATCTTACCCAAAGGCGTCCCGATGTGGGGGAAGAGAGGCTCAGCCCGTCGACTGATCCCAGAAGTTAGAGTAGTGCACGACGATGGTATCTTCCCTAACACCCAGCTCTTAAAACACTATTTTATAGTATTTTACTTTGCAGATGGAGCTTGAGTGGCTCTAGTCATACGTACCTTTATCAGGATTGGTGCAGAATTCTCTCGCTTCGCGTTTAAAGGTACAGACTAGGAAAGATTCAGTGCGCACGCTCACTGAGGAGGGGTCGCACCTTGGGAGGTGGGTAACTTTTGAGGGGTGTGCGTTTTAGTATTATAATGATATTATAATAAGCAAAGCTCACTCCAAGTACAGCATTTCATCAAAGTTGACAGGTCACTGACCCAGGGCATCGCACACACAGCTTATCAATGTACACACTGTGTACCCTTAAATTCCCCTGTTCAGAGAGCGTGGCCGCGATGTCTCCACTCCGCTCCACCCTCCATGCAATCTCTCCCAGAGTCAGCACACCAAGTGCCCCTGATGTTGCCAACATCTAGGGTTGTCTAGGGAATCTCCATGGCACAGACTCGTTGTACACAAGTGCTACGTTCCACGCGGTTTCAATGCTGTTCTTAGAGGGTAAATTTCCAAAGTGCCCCTCAGCGATTACTCCACACTAAGTTTCATAAATACGTGAACAACTTTGTGTATGTGCTGTTTAGCATGGTGTACTTGTGTCGGCATTTTGCTGAATGGGACGCTTGATTGATATGGTGCCTGAATTACTGTTGTGCCTTCACCTGTCTTCATCTCGATCAAGAACAGCAGGTTGAGTGCATTATATTAATAAATTATGGCAGGATACTGCTGTTCCTCTTGCTGTAATTGGTGAATAAATAGGAGCTCTTTTCCAAGTGCGGTAAATCTCACAAATATCCAAAGCATTAGAATATCAATCTTTCCCCCTTACCCCACTCCCAAATAAAATCTGAAGTGTAGAACAGAAGATTTGTAGATTAACATTTATAAGTTTATTTAGCTTATCTAGTTTTCTGACAGGTTGGGTTTTTTCAGTTTTCATGAAAAAGTTTCCTGAAAGTAAACCAAGTTTTGACATAGATGCACAAGGATTAATTTTAGTGTCTTTCCACACGAATTTAGAATGTCAAAATAAAACTGCAGTGAAATTATGGTAAAAGAAATGCTTATAAAGACTACATAACATCTGCAAGAAATAATTTTTATAATCCCAATACTAGGATTCTCTTATTACTGTTATCTATGGGAAAAAATGGATACCAGAAATATTTTTTCCAATTTTTTTTTCTAACGGGGTCTTTTTTTTGTTCACCCATCAGTCCCACTGCAACCTCAGTCTCTAACTTCTGTTTTTGAGTAAATTGAAATGTGGATGTTTTGATAAAAGCTGTGAACATCAATCAAGTGATAAGGACTTTTTAACTGAGAATTTTTGTTTTGGAAAAGAAGGCTTCTTTATCAGAGGAAAAGCAGAAAGCTAACTGAGAAAAGGTTTCAGCTATAGTGCAATAATATCGAATAATATCCAGAGACAGAAGGTAATGATGATTTATTCAGAGATGTTAAGAAAAAGGTCAAAAATATTTTATACCACAAAGTGAAAAGCATCAAGTCTAACTTTGTCAATGTAACTAAATGCATATTCTTAATTTATTTTCATAGGTATGGGCACGACTTCCTTATTAATGCAGAGATACCATGTCATCATATAGGTTGCCTTTATATCACTATTTTGTTTGTATTATCACACAGAATTATCTGCATGCCTATTTGTATGTAAGCACGTTTTTATATAAGGATGCAAGTTGCCTTGATTTCTGGTGCTCTTAGTAAATACATCATAACAACCATTCTGACCTTATTTTTTAAATTCCTTATCTTTGCTGCTTTCTAACCTGACTACAGGAAGGAAATTTTGATCAACCCCACAGTGTTGTAGTGAATGAAACTGTAATCTGTCTTCAGTGATGGGGGGGAAGAAGAAAAAAAATTAGGGGTGTCTGTGTGGTATGGTTTTGTGGGTTATTTTTGTTTTGATTTTGGTACTTTTTTGTTTGTGTTTTAGGGTTTTTGGTTGGTTGGTTTTGTTGTGGTTTTGTTTTTTTTTTTCCATCCTGATGTGGATGGGGAAAAGCTTGCCATACCTCGTAGTGTTGAAGTATAAATATCATTATGAAATTGATATGTGTAATATAGGTCATGTACAGGTTATCTCTAGTGATGCTCAGTCCAAACATGTATAATGGATTTTTGTGAAGGAATGTCAATTTGTAGGTTGTCTGTGGATCTTGGTTTTTTCTAGTACATGTATATACCATATAAAATACTAAATTTGGGGTTGTCCCTAAAGTAAATCTTTCAAGATGGTTTTGTCTGCACAATTCGAAGCAGGCTAATGGAATACTATCCTGGTTTTGATTCTAGGCAAATGTAGAACCTGTTTCTCCATTTGTGTTTTCAGTAGTTTCTCTTTCAATAATCTGTAGAAATATAATTAACTTCTTCTTAATAAGAAAAAAGACTGGAAAAAGCAATATGCAGTGGTCTGTGATCCTGTTATGGTAGGGCTGTTGATAAGAGACAGGTTTTGGTTTTAGTTGCTGTATTCTCTTTTTAACTTTTGCATCATAATCACTTTCATTTTACAGAGTCAGTCCCTAACAGTGATGCTATACTTCAGTCAGTTAAATGACAAAAAAATTTAAAAACTATGAATGTTACAGTTAAAAACATACACTTCCTTATGGACTTGTAGCACTGCACTGGATAAAGCTAAAGCTGCTAATTCTTGCGCGGCTGTTGGTTCTCATCGCTATATCTGTAGCGAATTGGTTTTCCAAAGTTAAACTGTGTACAGTTGTCGCTGTAATACGCTTGAAGTATACCCTTCTGGCCTGTTATGCAAAGCAGTATACCCCCTTGCACCGTGATACAATGGATGTGCTCAGAAAGATTAATATTAACTATAGTATGCAGTTACAGTTACGCAGTTGTGCAATACCGTCACATACTAGGAAAGCACGATCCACTACATTAATATGGATTACAGATGTGAAGGAATCACTGTCTTTTCAGGTTGATTTTTGTATCTTCTTTATTTTTCAAGTAGTGACTAGTATTGTAAATAAATAATAAATATGTATTTTTATTGGGTTTCTTGCCTAAACTACATCCACTTTTACTAAATTCTGTATTCAGCTTTTGGCTTGTCCTGTTGGGAGCAGTGCTGGTCCACAGCACTGCATTTGCAGGTGTGTTCTCCGAAAGGGAAAATGGGTGGCTTGGCCCAGTTGTCCCTCTGCCTCTGACCTCCTTTACTGTAATTAAAATTGTTATTTTTATCTTTGAAGCTTTTGAGGCCTAAAAGGTGGTGTAGCAAATAACGAAATAAAAAAAAAAGTGGGGTTTTCTTTGAGTCTGTAAATCACACCTAGTAACAGCTGGGTTTTCTGAGGGAAGGGGGAGAGCGACAACAGTAGAGAGGAAAGAGGAGGCAGCGGGAGGAAGACGAGACTATGCTATCTTGCCCTAGCATCTTGTCAAGAAAAGACCCTTATGTTTTTCCCTGTTCAGGTTAGAAAATTATGAGCCCTCTTTTTAATCCCCAGTCACAGCAGCAGAACACCAGGTAGTTACTTCTAGCATCTGTTTGTCATAAAGTAAGGTATACCCTAAAGAGACACTCTTCTTAAACACTGAGCACCAGAAATACTGTTCATATTAAATTGGACCACATGAATAATACAGAAGTCATGAATTTAAATTATTACTGGCATTTGGAGAAAATGGCAGTATTTCAGCCATTAAATAACAACTTTGCTTTATTTCTGGAAACAGAAAGTTATTAAGTTGTAAATCATATTGATGCTATGGCTCAGATATATTTCGGGTTCTCAAACCATCCAGACATATCTCAGCAGTCTGGTGTTGCAATACAGTTGTTTCCGCAAAGGTCTTCAGCCCACTTCTGTGAGGTACTCAAGCCATAGCCATACCGAAATGTCATTATTTTATCATACTAGGTCTATGCACCACTGTTTGTGGAGCCAAAATACCATGGATTTTTTGAGGTGAATTGTCTAACCCGTGTTGTGTTTGATGCTTCTGCAGTCACATAACTGGTGGTGTCAGAACAGCTATTTAAAGCTAACTGGGATACAGTGCACTAAGTAGTATTGTCACAGGAACTTTTTCTCCCCAATCTTTGAGTGTTATCTGTTTACATAGCCTTAACAGGGTAAGACTAAAGCTTTACCAGACAATGACCTGCATGGGTAAATAAGTACCTTTTCAGTCTGCAGTGCTCATGATTTCCCTTTCCTATTCCTGCTCTTCCCTCACCTGCTTTCTAGCTAGTGAAATGTTGAGGTGAGTTGGGAAAATAAGAGTTGGAACAAGTGACTGCTTGCTGATGGGGTCTATAAGGGGCTTATGTCAGAATGCAGAGGAGGAGAACAGGTTTCATTAAGATAATTTTGGCACAGAAAACCAAAAGCTTCTCTCCTCTGCTTTAAGGAAAATGTCCTGAATGATCTTGAGAGAAATCATTTAGTTTTTCCAGGACTTTGCTTTGTAAAGTATGGATGCTGTGTTTGCACAAGTGCCAAAAAACATGTATAAGAACTAGGAGACACTGTCCATTTGAGGAGTCTCTCCAGTTCATATTGTTTGTTGGAAAATAAACTTGATATAGTAACTGTAAGAATAGAAGGAGGAGGTTTTCTTTGGACTTTCCATCAAGTCTGTTATTGTTGCTTTAGTTGTAACTTCAAAAAGGGAAACTCAGGAAAACATTAAAAGGTCTGGTTAGAGAAGTCACCTGCACTGAAAAGCTTAGAGACTCAAATACGGAGGGGTTTCACATTCCTCTTCATCAGAGATACAAAAGACATCAGGAACCAAAATACTAAGAAATGGAAAATGCAGATATAGAAGAACTGCAAATCCAGCATGACAAAAATAAGCTCCAAGGGGAAAACACCTTTGGAGAGTGAAAAAAATGAGCAGCACAGGAGGCTACATGCTAGAGCTCAGGCTATGTACAGATAAGATTTGATAAAAGTCAAGCTGACTTAGACCTTGTGAAGGAAGTCAAAGCAAATAGGAAAAGGTTTTTCAGCTATATACATAAAAAGAGACTAAAGAAAGAAAAACCTTCTAGGTTGTAGGATGGGATAAGATAAAGTGTAAAAATGGAAAAATAAATAATGTGCCTCACAATCTGTAAGGATGATTAGGCTGAATGTGGGCTTAAAGACAGGAAAGAAAAAGGGAGAAGGGGGATGAAAGCTGCAATGCAGAATATTTTACAATAGGAATTTAATGACCTTGAAGTAATAAAATGTTCAGCAGTACAAACTGTTAGGTCATTTTTTTTGCAGGATTAGAAACATCTATTTCTGTTATACAGTGCAGACTGCTAGTTTTGGGGAAAGCTGAGATGAAAAACTCAGGTAGAGTGGGCACTTCATAGAGTCTTTGTGAGCTGCCACCCCTGTGGTGTGTCTGTGGGACAGGAAAATACAAACGGAAACTGCAGCAGAGGCAGTTTGTTTCCACAGAGGTAGGACAGTTGTTGCCATTACATGAGCCACGTTGCAGGAGGCACTCATCTGTAATACTGCATCCAGTTCTGGTCACCCATACTCCAGGAACTAAACCTAAGGTGGGGTAGGAGAAGTACTACAAAGACGATGGCGGGAGATGGTTTTCGAAGAACCTGCGCAGGAAGAGTAAACTAGAGGAGCTCTGTTTTTTCAGTCTAGTAAAACAGAATCTGAGAGGGGTTGACCTGGTAATGAAGCATTAAAATTAGAAACATCCCTGCTACAGAAGTTCTTCTACAGTGTGAAACTCTGGCATCATTGAAATGTTTTTTGGATTTGGGTGGGGAGAAGGGGAGGTTAATCTTTTCCTGTCATCAGCAAATAAGCTATCTTGTTTAAAGTCACAGGGATTTTATTTTTTTTTTTTCCCACACAAATTTTCATATAATATTCATATTCTAATCTGTTATGGCCACCAGTGCACCACAAATCATACTAGTCTTTTTCTGCTATGAAGAATGTTTTTATTTAAGGAAAGTAAGTGTTCCCACATTCTTAAAATAATTTGCCCATTACCCTTTTCCTCCCTCACACATGCCTAAAATTCTCCTTGGTTTGGAAACATCAGGGTTGAAAATTAACTACTTTTTAAGTTTTAATATGATTTACTCCATCAAATAGATTTGTATGAACCACATGAAGACGACAGTAAGATTTGGGTTGTTCCACCACAAAGTGGAAGATAATATGGAAATACATAATAGTTCTTCAGGCTAGTTAAATCAAAGCAACAGCAAGGCAGGCACAGTTTAGATTAAGACATTTCTCAGGAAACCAAATTAAAAATAGGTTAAGGCTCCCTTTTGGTGTCCCATGATGTAAAATATTGCTAAAGCCTTACCCTTTATCCTTAGCTTTCTTATGCCACTTTTCAATTAATCTTTTCTTCACAGAAATAAACATTTTATTAAGCATATACAATAACACCAATCACTGATGGTAATTACTCTAAGTAAAATAGCTATTTTTATTGCAGCAAATATAAAATGACAATTTTAATTATGTAAAGTCTCTAATGCCTTAATGACTCTAGCACATTTTCCATGTTTGTGCATGAAAGCTGGCTCCATATTTTTACTGTTACCAAAATTACACGGAGATATTGTTCGGTTTTAAATGTTTATTGTCATCTTAGCAAAGTGGCTTTTATTTTTTGTTTATGTTATGAAAGCTTGGCGGAGTAGTGGCAATCCACACACTAATGGCTAATCTGGGTTTGTGCCAAAAGAACAGTAATAGCTACAAGCACAGAAAAAACATCTGAAGAGTAAATGCCAAATTAATCCCTGGTGTAACTCTCTTGCCTTAGTGCAGTTACACTAGAGAATATACTTTTCACAGTGTGCGTCCTGTTATAATCCATTATCTTCTAAGGGGGCTTGCATATATCAGGACAGTCGAGCACACTGGGTTCAGCCGTTGCCTTTCTATCCAAACGAATCCCAAATCACACTTCTGTTTGTGGCCTGCGTGCCCTACTATTCAAAACAGCTAAATGCATTCAATGTCCCACTGAGAAGCCAAAATGAATTACAACTTTACAACTGAATTTAGCGTGTTATAACTTCTTGAATGTTATTAAAACCTGAAGTG
>NW_010558125.1:53594-54211 GCF_000687285.1 Phaethon lepturus | reverse complement strand
CTGCTGAAGTCAAAATAGTTGTATGTTTTAATCGTAACGCTGTGGTGATTTTTTTGGCGTTGCTCAGTACTGAGTGCTACCATTTTGATACTTGCTGTATTTAATCTTTTTTTTTTTTAACCTGTTAGTATGCTTATTATTCCCATAAAATAGGAGAGCTGCTTTCTTGGAGAGAGTAGGTAAGGTTATTTATACTTGCTATGAGCTAAGTCTCATTCTATGGAGAACAGTAGCGTGCCTTTGCTCCTACTGCAGGGTTTTAAATTCATCGTGCTCCACTCTTGCCGAAAGGAGGAAAAAGAGGAAGGGTTCAACCTCCATACAGGGAGTTTTTTGAAAAATTTGAAAAATTGTTACCTCTTAATGATGGTCTGAAAAAGAAAGTTGCTAGAGGCTGAGGCACCCATCTCAATAGTCCATCATTAATAATAATTTCATTTAACCAAACAGTGGGACACAATGCCTCACTGTTATAAAACGAACGACAGTGGAAAGTACCTTGGACTTCGCCACTTGTATTCTTTCTGTATTCAGGAGTGTAATTTCTCTGTGACTCCTCTTACCCTGGTCAGATCTATTGCTAGAGTATAGTATGAGAAACTCTTGGTTCTCTCACC
>NW_010558125.1:46930-53578 GCF_000687285.1 Phaethon lepturus | reverse complement strand
CTGTTAGCCGTAGTAATCGAACAGCTCTCTTCGGTTCTCTGATCACTGGTTGTCGACATGGTGCTTCCCTGGCTGGGTGAAGTCTGTTAGATCTCTAGCAATCTTTTCTTTTTCCTCTGTCTTCCTACTCTGCTTTTGATAAATTTTATCAGTAGTGCTATGATTTCTAAACAGGGGCACCAGAGCCTGTAGTAACTGGCCAGATGTAATATTCACTGTTTCAGTTTTCTGTCTCTGTTACTGATTACTGAAATCAAGCTTCTACATTATCTCTCAAAAATTTTATCCAGTCACAGCCTAGTCTTAATCCATCAAAATCCTGGCCGCATTCTTGTCTGGGTCACCAATCATCCTGTTTGATTTGGGGTTTTTTGGGACATTGCCGCTGTTAAAGAATTTTTGTGATCTCCCTATCATTCACTGGAGATCGTGATATCATGTATGTCTTGAGCTGCAAATTCTTTGTGGGTTGATGAACATTTCAGCTGATCGATGCTGTTATTTTCCCTGTGTAAGTGAATGACATTTGTTCTTAATTCAGACCCTTCATAGTGTGCAAAAGATTTTCTTTGGAGATATCTGCCAATACCATCTGGTTCAAATGCCATCATAAACTCAGATTTCCAGAGTTGTTCTAATAATTCATCAGGTCTATACCTTTACCTCTTGGGGAATGAGATCACATTTATTCTCTGCAAATCTATACATAGCCCAGTGACCTGCTTGGTTTGGAAATCATCATCGCATCCTTTTCCAATGGCTGTGTGACACTATTATCCCTTGTTTAAATACCTTTTTCAGCTTTTCCAAAATAGAGTGGTTTATCCGCAAAACATTTGCGAAGATACGGTCAATATGGTAGTTGAGTGCAACGCATTTGCTGTTTCCCATAAACCCCATGAAAATGTCCTGGATTATTTCCAATTACATTCTCTGGTTGTGTGGGGGTTTTTGTGCTTTACCTGCTCCCTTGTTAGCAGTGATGTTCTTGATTTCTTATCTTTCAAGATTTCTCTCACCTTTTACTGTTCAAACATATTCCTATTTTAAATGCAGGGAGTTTACAGCTCTACAGTCTGGTTGATGATTGTAGTCTAGATAGTCTACTAAGCCTGGCAGGTTCATTGTGTCCAACGTGTTCTGCTTGCCCGCTTGCTGTTAGTGAAGAGGAGGATGGCAGAAATTGAAAGTAACCCTTTGTTTGTATGTTTTATACTCTCTGTGTGCCTTACTAAATTGTTACATTAACCCATCTGGGCTGCCTCATCCAGAAATCAGTTAGTCATTGACTCGGTAAGTGCCCCACATGCCCCAGGCTTTTCAGTCTGAGTGCTTTGTGTTACTGTCTCTTGCAATCCTGGTCCTTCATGAAATGTTTGCCTTCATTCTTAGTCCGCTTGCCCTTGAATGCTTACTATATTGAACTCTTTTCTGTATCATCGTGAGCATAACTAATAATCAATCAAAAATCCTGGCTTGCTTCCTTCCTTCCTGTGGGGATGGAAGAAGCCATGAGAGAAAGCAGTTCTTTCAGAACACCCTTAATCCACGATTCCTAGCTCTATCCCATTGGTTAAGAAAAGGAGGTAAAAAACCCCCTTTCTGTCCTGGGTGTCATTCTGAACAGAGGACTAGGATATGGTTCAAATGAAATTGCTAGTGGAAGGGTGAGTTGATTCTAACTGTTTGAAAAATCATATGCAGAATTTTTACAAAGGCTTTTCTATAAAGCCAGAAAAATAGAAAAAGTGAAACTCCTAAGATCATATTTCTGAAGATCTGAAATGAGAATGGCAGCTGTCTGTGATAATCTAAAGGGGAGGATAAGTGACCATACTACACTGTCAGAATGAAATTCAAAATGTTCCTTTGTAGAAAACATCTAGGAGAAATTATCTGGGCCAGGAGAGAAGAACTAGTGCTAAGTGGCACACTTTGAAAATAAAAACAAACACATGAGTAAGGAGGGGGCAGGGGGCATATTTGGCCATGCCACAGTACTTAGAAGCTTAATCTGTCTGTCTTAGATTCCAAATTGTACTGGTCAATATTAGACTGCTGTTAAGAAAAAAGTATTTGGGATTTATAAGCATGAATGGTGTGTTAGGCCCTGGAGGTAATTGTTTTTCTTCACTTCCAAATGGTCATGAGGCATCAGCAAGGCTAATACTGTATTATCTTGGATATTGCTCTTTAAGAAAAAAGGTAAGACTCTGGAGGAGGATGGCAAAGATGAGGAGAAGTTTCAGATAACTCCGAAATTAGGCAATACCAGTTGATACATAGCTTACGCAGCTATGTATGGTGAAGTTCTGCTCCGATACATAGAGTCAAGATGGTGGTAATAGTTGAGAGGTAAATTGGTGAGCTTCCATCTGTTTCTCTTGCCTTATGACTAAAACAGTGTCACATCAAAGATATAAGTTAGATTGTTGAGGATGTTACTAAAAGAGTCCCTATTACACACCCTTTGCTGCAGAATTGAGTAAGTTTGAACGTGTCTGATCTGCCTTCCGCAATTGGAAGAATAGCTCCATAACGTGTACGTTGATTAGCCCCATAATTAATTTCCAGAATTGTTTGTCTGTTTCCTCTTAGATAATGACTTCTTTGGGTGGATCATCTGTAGGCTGATCATCATATAACTGATTCCTCAAAAAAAAAACCCAACCAAAAAACAACCAAACAAAACCCCCCCCCAACATATATAATAATAATGAGCTGAAAAGGCTCTTTAAATTATGTTTTTATGTAATACTTCCCTTCTGAAGTAATGTTAAGGGTTTAAGATTCATGTAGAGCTGAACACCAGACATAGTGAAATAGTGGTAATATTTCCTCTGATTTCAGTGAGCTGTGGAGAAGGCACAAATAATGGAACATGTTGCTCCACGTTACAAGCAGAGCAAACAAAACTTGGCCATGACTATTCCAATATTGCTTATGGTTGTTGGTTGTTCTTCCCTCATCTGTACAGCGGTGTAAGTGTATGTTTGGTGTGTGTTTGCAGGTTGCACCACAGCCTGACAATGTATGGTAAAATTGGATTAACGCTAGAAGGGAGACATCTTTTTAGGCTGACGTTTCTGTCATGCCAAAGTTTGCATGTTCGTTCTTTAAGCATTTGACCCTCAACTGTTTACAGTAAACTCTCAATTGTTTTACAACTCACAGGTCTGTCTAGAGCTGTTTGCTTTGTAAAGCTTCATAATTCTGAAGTCATAACCTCAGCCATCTTTTTTAGTACAGTTTATCATTAGATTGATTTATTTTTGAAATTATTATTTATTTTCCTAAATTATTTCTATACCTCACTATGTAACTCTGGTTATGTAACTATGTCACTCCAGCACTGCAGGTCTGTCATGTAACCTCAATGTTCTCTCATGCTTTGTTTTCAAAAATCAGCTGTATTTGGTGTAGGCCTGATGCCAGTTCCTGAAACTTTCCCTTTCAGTGTCAATTGCATTTGGAAAGATTTTTCTCTCATCGCCTATGATTTTTATGTTCTTATTCTCTTTGGGTTTTAGATTAGAGGAATATATTATCACACTTGCAGTTCAGGTGTAGTTGTCCTCTCTTCTAACAGTGTGCAAAGACTGACACATGTCTGCCAGGTGCCTCAGTTCACTGTCCTCTTTCTTCTCAGCAGTTTTGCTATGTGTTGGCTCATGACTGGTGATGGTAGGGTCTAAAAAGGAAATGCTTCTTTCCACGGCATCTTCTTGCCAGCTACTTTCAGTTTACTGATCACTTGTCTCTGAGCAAAAGTGACTGACCATCTGGTTGACTGCTCACCTTCCTTTTCGTGGTTGTGTGGTGATGGATAAACCTGTGTAGTTTTTGGGAAACAGTTTTGGGCATGTCTGTCTCTGGTGCCACAAAGAGGAGGACTAGCCTGTCAACAAATTCATGTCTGTCCTCCACAGGTCTCGCTTTCACTGGAATTGTTTTTTATCTAGTAAAATTAGTCCAGTCTCCCTAGTTATTCTGTAGATGTTGGTTTTTTCCTTGAACTTTGAATCGTTACTGCATCATAGAATTTTAAGCCATTTTCTGTCCATCTTCTAGAAAAAAGCCAGAAGTAAATATGTCTCTGCTCTTTTCAGTCTCTTTAAAACCCACACTTAAAAAAAATCCATTTCCATTACCTTCAGCCACAGTTTGCACTGCATCCATGCATAACACTCATTTGCTATGTTAGTCTTGGATAACTCTGAGGTCTTTTGAGAGCACTCAGAGTAAAACAGTAACTGTGCTGTTTGGTCCTCACTATTTCTGTTCTCCTGGAACCATAGCCCATGGATTTAGTATGTTGGGTTTTTTTCTTAGTAAAATGTAGAATAATGTTGTTTATCAATTTTTGGAAGAGATGTAGGAGAAATGAGGATGGCCTGCTGTGAAATGACTGGGTTCCAGTCAGAATTAAACTGAAACCATACATCTCTAGTTTCTGTCCAAAGCCATAGGCACTTGATGAGATGCTCTAAACCTTGACTGGAAATAAGGTTGTTGAAGTGAACTGGAGTGGCTCAGCACACAGGCTAGTTGTACCATTGAAGTACACCCCAAGCACTGTTGACTGGGAAATTTTAATATAATAATTCCTGATCTCTCCAATCTTGCTGTAAAAAAAATCTGTGGGCCTAAATAACATGAGGAAGCATTGCTACTGCTCTGAAAAAAAACAGAGCTAATTTGAAAAGCAGAGTTGCATTTTCTTGTAATGATTTCTTCTTTTGCCAGAAATTTGCCTGAAATTATTTGGGGCGGCAGGCAAACCTCCCTCGCCTCCCCAGGTGCCTCTGTACAACAGGTAGAGGCTCTGGATGTGGAAGGACAGTCCACGGATGATGTGGATGACGGTCCAGATACACCGGAGGTGTTGCCAAGGTCAGAAAGGTCTATCCCCTGTATCACAACCACCTACATGAGGAAGAAAAGATGTGTTATAGTTGTAGGCGATTTTCTTCTGAGGGGAACAGAGGGTCTAATATGCTGGACAGACTCTTCTCTTAGGGAAGTCTGCTGCCTCCCTGGGGCCTGGGTTAAGGGCATCAGTAGGAAACTTCCTAGCCTGCTGCGGCCTCAGACTATTACCCACTACTGCTTTTCCATGTGGGTGGATATGAAGCTGCAACTCATAGTCCAAGGGCGATGAAAAGAGACTTCAGAGCCTTGGAACAGTTGATAAGAGAATCTGGGGCACAGGTTATTTTTTTCCTCCCTACTTCCAATTGCAGGCAGTGACAGGAAGGAACAGATGGGCTCAATCTATTAATGCATGGCTCCATGACTGGTGCCACCGCCACAACTTTGTTTTTTTGATAATGGGATGGCCTACATAGCACCTGGCTTGCTGGCATCAGATGGGATTGACCTTCCTCAAAGGAGGAAGAGGGTCTTTGCTCACAAAATAGTGGGGCTTATTGACAGGGCTTTAAACTAGACTCGGAGGAGGATATCGGGCTTACCCATGACAAGCTGTAGGATGGCACACCGAGGTTAGAGGGATGGGGTGCTAGCAAGGCCCCTCAGCCTGTTGCACTAAAGAACTCAAAGGAACAAAAGAGTGTTCTCTAAAAGGGTGACACAGGTGACAGCCCAGCTGAAGTGCCTCTACACCAATGCATGCAGCATATGCACCAAACGAGGAGCTGGAAGCCACCATGCTGCTAGAAAGCTATGACCTGGTTGTCATTACTGAAACTTGGTGGAATGAATCCCCTGACTGGAGTGCAGCTGTTGATGGCTACAGGCTCTTCAGAAGGGATGGGTGAGGAAGGAAGGGTGGAGGCATTGGCCTCTACATCAAGAAATGGATAGAGTGTGAAGAATAGCCACAAGCAGGTTGAAAGCTTATGGGTAAGAATCAGGGACCAAGAATTGGGGACTGAGGCAACAAACCCTTGTGGTCAGTGTCTACTACAGGCTGCTTGATCAAGGGGAGCCTATTGATGAAGCCGCCTCACTCCAGCTACAGGAGGCTTCAAGCTCGCAGGCTCTAATCCTGCTGGGGGACTTCACCCACTCCGACATCTGCTGGAAAAGTAGCATGGTGAGCTGTAGGCAGTTCAGGAGACTCCTGGAGTGCATGGAGGATAAATTCCTATGCCAGGTAATAGACATCCCTACCAGAGGCCATATTGGACCTGTTGTTCACCAATGCAAGTGAGCTAATTGGTGATGTCAAGACTGGAGGCAGCCTGGGCTGCAGTGATCATGCACTGATGGAGTTCACAGTTCTGAGGGATATGGGGCAGGTGAAGAGTAAAGCCAGGACCCTGAATTTTAGGAAAAGCAACCTTCCAACCCTTTCAGGAGTTAGTCAATTGGATGCCCTGGGAAACTACCCTCAGGGACAAGAGAGCAGAACAAAGCTGGCAGATCTTTAAGAAACGCAAGATGACTCTTGGAGCTTCCATGGAGCGCAAGATCTCTCAATCCCCAGGTGTAAAAAATCAGAAAAGGAAGGTAAGAGGCTGGTATGGCTGAGTCAAGACCTGCTGGTCAAACTAAAGGGCAAGAAGGAAATGCACAGGCAGTGGAAGCAGGAACAGGTATCCTGGGATGAGTACAGGGATGTTGCCTGGTTGTGTAGGGATGGGGGTCACGAAGGCCAAGGCCTGACTGGAGGTGGACTTGGAC
>NW_010558125.1:46182-46883 GCF_000687285.1 Phaethon lepturus | reverse complement strand
GTGCAGCTGGAGCTGAACTTGGCAAGGAATGCAAAGAGTAGTAAGAAGGGCTTCTATAGGTATGTCAGCCAGAAAAGGAAGATCAAAGAAAGTGTGCCCTCCTTGAGGAGCAAGACTGGCAGACTGGTAACAATGGATGAGGTACTCAATGCCTTCTTTGCCTCAGTCTTCACTGGCAGTGTCTCTTCCCACACATCTCAAGGGGATGGACCGCAAGACGGAGGGACTGGAGAAGCTATGTTCCTCTACTGTAAGAGAATACCAGGTTCGAGACCACCTGAGGTCCCGGGTTCGAGACCACCTGAGGAACCTGAACATACACAAGTCTATGGGACCTCATGAGATGCATCACATAGTCCTGAGGGAATTGGTTGATGTAATTGCCAAGCCACTCTCCATGATATTTGAGAAGTAACGGCAGTCAAGTGAAGTCCCTGGAGACTGGAAAAAAGGGAAACAGTGCATCTGTTTTTAAAAAAGGTAACAAGGAGAACCCTGGGAACTACTGACCTGTCAGCCTCACCTCTGTGCCTGGGAAGATCATGGAACAGATCTTCCTAGACACTGTGCTAAGGCACATGGAGGACAGGGAGTTGATTCGAGATGGCCAGAATGGCTTCACCAAGGGCAAGTCCTGCCTGACCAACCTAGTGGCCTTCTATGATGGAATGACCACATCAGTGGACAAGGGAAGAGCTACC
>NW_010558125.1:8808-45853 GCF_000687285.1 Phaethon lepturus | reverse complement strand
CAAGCTCAAGGAATGGGCCTGTGTGAACCTCATAAGGGTCCTTCACCTGGGTCAGGGCAACCCCTAGTATCAGTACAGGCTGGGGGATGAAGGGATTGAGAGGAGCCCTGCCGAGGAGGACTTGGGGGTTCTAGTGGATGAAAAGCTGGACATGAGCCAGTAATGTGCGCTCATAGCCCAGAAAGCCAACTGTACCCTGGGTTTGGCCAGCAGGTCAAGGGAGGTGATTCTGCCCCTCTACTCAGCTCTGCTGAGATCCCACCTGGACTACTGTGTCCAGCTCTGGACCCTTCAGCACAGGAAAGACATAGACCTGTTGGAGTCAATCCAGAGTGGAGCCACCAAAATGATCAGAGGGGTGGAGCACCTCTCCTATGAGGACAGGCTGAGAGTGTTGGGGTGGTTCAGCCTAGAGAAGGCTCCAGGGAGACCTTATTGCAGCCTTCCAGTACTTCAAGGGGGCTTGTAAGAAAGATGAGGACAGACTTTTTACCAGGGCCTGTTTTAATAGGACAAGGGGTAATTGTTTTTAACTAAAAGAGGGTAGATTTTGACTAGATATAAGGAAGAAATTTTTGACAATGCAGGTGGTGAAATGCTAGCACATGTTGCCCAGAGAGGTGGTAGATGCCCCATCCCTGAAAACATTAAAGATCAGGCTGGACAGGACTCTGAGCAACCAATCTGGTTGAAGGTGTCCCTGCTCACTGCAGGGGGGTTGGACTAGGTGACGTTGAAAGGTCCCTTCCAACCCAAAGATTCTATGATTCCATTCCTGCAAGTCTTGGACAAAATTTTTTTTTTACTCGGAGGTTACATAGGTAATGAGGAGGGGGAAGAGCACTGTGGCTTCTCTGACAATTTGATGTACATTAAGCTGAGATATTGATTCTTACAAAAGCAACAAGTTCTCCAGATAGTGTTATTGTTAGAGGTTCCTACAGTTTAATAGTGCAGAAAAAAAAAAAAAGAAAATTAATTATGATGTGATTTTTCTTTTATCTCTTCTAATAAACTGCTCTGGGGTACATCAGTAATCTACTCCTGGACTTCTTCCACCCCCTTATCCCTTCAAATCCATGTGTTCCACACTGGCTGGTATAACATATGAAGAATGATCCTACAAAGAAACTCAGAAATATGTAAAGACGCCTATGCGCCTTCCCTGAACATGTTAAAATAGTCAACAAAACCATGGTAATTTCAACTCGAGTTCATTTGATCTAATATTAAATTAGCTGCTCTTGGGATATCTTCTTTTTCATCAGTCAGAACACATTTGTATGCTCACATTTTTCTGTGGGGTTCATTAAGAGTTAAGGAATTGAACAGAACTGCTTCAAGTAGAGATGAGACTTCTCCCTCTCTCCCAGATCATTTTGACCTTGTGATATTTTGGGCACCAAAAGGATGAAACCTACTTTGCTGTTTAGAACGAAGGCCATCACTGATACCAGCTCTCCAATATGGGCATGCAAACTCCATTATTTCTCGAAAACCCACTGAGTCGAGCATATCAGTCGACCCAAATAAATTCTAGGTTTTAGTTTGGAAAATTAGATGTAAAATTCTTGGAAACAGGCAAAGATAAAGTGAACTTTATTCTGAGAACAAGTCCATATGAGAAGAAAAGTGAGGTGGTGGGAGGAGCAAAGTAGCAGTGATGCATATGTAATAGGGAGATTTTTATCTCTTAATTGAACAACAAGTTTTATACCTCTAAAATATGTGGTAAGTTTCACTGGGCTTGGATGAAACCCTCAGAGAAGCAAAGAGGCTCTGAAAAAGAACAGAGATCTATTAGCATTGGTCATCTTGGAAGACCAGAACCTTTATGGTAGTGGAGGTTGCTAATCATGCTGCTGTGGTCTTGTAGTTTAATTTTTTGGTATGAGATCTAGAAAAGAGAAAATAGGTTATGGACCTTTATTAAAAACAAACAAACAAACAAAACCCCCACCAAACAAACCACCCAAACCAAAAAAAAAAACCCCTACACAAACCCTGGAGGAAAAAAAAAGCCCCTCGAATCGCATTAACTTCATTGCATGCAATTCTAAAAGAAATAGGTTTGGATTAGCTGGTAATTGAAAATCCCATAGGAATGGGTTAGCTCCTATACATGCTACCCAAGAGAAAACAAAATTGTCACATATTTTCCTTAAGGTGTGGGAGGAAAAATCAAATCAAATAGCATTTTAGAAGTGCATGTAATAACTTGAATTTAAAACAAGATATGTATTATTCAAGTAATTCTAAGCATGGTATAGTAAATTTTTCATGAAGGTTAAGAAAAAATATGACAGAAATATCATTTAAACTGAGTGGTTTTGATGCTGAACTTGAAAGTGGGTGATTTAATAGAACTTTTTTTAATATGACGAGTCTCAGATAACATCATATTTGGCAAAGTGCTTTATTGGTTTTTGGATTAGAGTTTTTTTCATAAATTTTTCTCTTCAAACTAATAAAATTCATGTAGCTGTCAGTTTGGATTTGATCCCTATTTTGTTTTGCCTCAACAGTGTAATCTCAATCAGTTTAACTTATTTTTATGCTGCATTTACAGGGTATAAAGATGACAAATCACTCATGTCTCAGTGCTGGTATTTTGTCAAAAGTTTGAATGAATATCAAGGCTGAGGACAACAGAAAGATGAGGCTTAGAACAACAGCTGCGTGACAACACAGGCTGGACAGACTCTTCCATCTTTACACCACTGCTCAATTGTGCATCGTGTTAACAGCCCCATACAAATCAGCTTTGCACTGGCGAAGTACAACCTCATTTGTTCTGAGCAAAGGTGTCGGAATCCATGGGGAGGATGGATAATGGGGTACTGTTTATGGAACTGGTGAGGTCTTTGTTTTAACCCTCACCTTGCTCCTGACTTGAGTGTCATTTCTGATGTAGTCTTTGCACCTTCTTTTGATGTTGGTTTCTTTCCTGGTTTGTGACTACTGGCAAAAGGGATGGTGGTGGCCTTGAGATACATCAAAAATGACCTCAACTACTGCCTAAAATAAGAGCAGGAAAACTCTATATAAATATATTTACTCTGAGTACTTTCTATTGTATTGGTTGTATATAGATTTTAAACTAAAGAGAAGGGGCTCTTCCCCCGCCCCCCCCCTATGTTTTCATGCAGCACATGGCAGGATGATATCCAAACCTCAGGTGAGAAGTCTAGGTGCCACTGTAGAATGCTGTAAGAAGAAGAATTAAACTCTGATAGCTTGAGAAATGTGAGTTTGCTTTCCTAGGAATTTATATGCTTTTCTTTTTTTCTTCTTAAAATAGGCTTTACCTCAACTTTCTGAGCCAATAGTGTTTTATTTCTGGCATGTAACATGATGTTGAGAAGAGAGAAATCCTCTGAGCATCGTTTGTTGACCAGGCAAAATGTTTCAAGGGAAGAAGTTGCAGAGAAGCATTTTTCAATTACAGTTTCTTAGTCCCTAACTTGTGACGACTCACAAGCAGGCAGGAATGTTAGCAGTGAATTTGTCCTCTGAGTGTCCATCTCGTGGCAATTGAGATGATTAGAGAATTAGGAGGAGGGATTAATGTGAAATATCAGGCACAGGAGCTTCTTGTGCCAAAGTTGGAAGATCAAATATCAACCTCTGGAAAAGAATTGCAACTCTGAATCAGAATTATAATGGTCTAAATGAGAAGGCTAAAAGGGCTAGGCATTTATCTGTAGTGTTGATAAAGGATACCCTGGGCCTTCACAGGAAAATGGAAGTGATAGAAGATCAAATTAAAATGAAGAACTTGAGGTTTCTTGGCATGAAAATGAAGAATTGGATATAACTAAAACTAGGGACATGATGTAGGAGCTGCCTGAACTTTACATTTCAGCTGGTATTGATGAGGCATAGAGTTTTATTGTGTTCCTCAAACTTTTTTCTGCTGTTAAAATAAATATATTTGACAGTGGTGAAGTTTTTAATGCAACTCTTATCTTATTTCTTCCGAATGAAATAAAGAAGTACTGATGTAAATTAAAAGTACAGGACAAGAAAATTGCTATTGTTGCATAAGGAAGAAATTTATATTATGCTCATGTAAACTCCTATGGGGAAGTACAGTCTGCGTCTTAAGAGTAAAATAGTTTCTCGCCAGTACAGAAGAGGTCTTGGGTTTTGATTGTTAAATTGTCAAACTTTCAGCTTCTTCCTAATGTACATCTGTGAGTATACAAAAGAAATTATAAAGCTCTTTCTTCTTTACAGATTTGCTTGAGGGATACGATTAGAGCCTTCTCTCAACCATATCCCATACCAATGAAGTGTTCTGTATTGTAATATCTCGTTAGAGACTGCAAGTGTGTTTGTAATTTCTGATCTTTTTCCAAAATGTGTGAAACCGAAGCAGATAATGCTAACTGCTGAATGTGTGTAATCCCAGAGCACCATTGATAAAGATGCTATCCAAACACAATCTAATACATACCTTTTCATATAGAGATCAGAGTATAGCTGGACATGGAAGCTAGTGCACTGTTTATGCAATGTGTTCATTAAAACCAGAAGTGCTTTAACCTAAACTTTCATCTTCACATGAGGGTTTTTTGACATAATCTGTTTCACTTCACTGAATATGCAGATTTGCCCACAAGGTGAGGCAGAGGAGTGCAAAAAATGGAGAAGCACCACTGCCACATTTCTCAGAAGAAAGTGAACAGGAACTGAAAGCATTATAGATAAATGTCAAAGAACACGTCAGTGACAGGAAGAAGTCCTAGAGATAACTTTTTCGGGTGTGTGGAATGGAGGAGCATAATAACTTTACATAAAGACATGTAAAGTAAGGATAACAATATTAAGATATGTACAAAATAAAGATATGGACATTTCAGTCTTCTGCATTATAGTTAATGACAATAGTGACTATGTGGTGTAGTACTTGGGCTCATCTCTTAAAAATCCTCACTTCTTACTAGTAAAGAATCTCTAGTGTTTCTTCATCAGGGGAAGGTGGTACCCTATCCAATACCATTTGGTTCATGTTTGATCATGTTCATGTTACTAATGAACTTGGACTGAATTTTCTAGTCAAGTTCTTAGAAGTCCTCCCTTCCCCTTCTCTCCCCCTACCCCTCCCCAATAGGTATATTGTTCTAGTTTTAAACTTTCACATTACCAACAATCTCCAGGAATAAACAAACAGAGGAATTGAAGCACAAAGAAAGTGACTTAAGGTCGCAGAGTAAATCCAATAGCTGAGACCTGGTATCTTGAGGCTCTCTCCAGTGCCATTGGGTGCCAGTCTTGGTTGACAACTCTTAGATTATTTTTAGGATTTCACCCCTTGACCATTATGTGATTTGCCTTTCTCTGAAGGTAATACAGCACTTTGTTGCCAGGAGGAGTTTGTTTAGCCTCAGTAACATGATTCAGTAGTCTTAGTCCTTTTCATATGGTTTGTTGAGGTCTAGTTGAATTAGGAGTGTGTTGGAAATGGAATCTCATTAAAGAGATGACAAAAACTGAACAGATAGTAAAGACAGTAACCATCTTTCCAAAAAGAGATTCTCTTCAAGCACTGGGATGAGTTTTATTGTCAGTATTAACGAATTATTGATATATGGCCAATAGTATGGGTATATTGTCCAAACCAAGCTTCTTTAGTGGATTGAACACACTGCAGCTCTTGGCCTGCCAACCTGGGTCTTTTTTTATAAATGCTAAAGTTCTGTTAAGTAAGAAACATTTTAAACAATTTTAATACCAACTTTTTATTATTTAGCATGAAAATGAATTTACTTCAAAGAATATTCTTGCTATCTTCCTAAAATATACTTTGGTTTTTTTCTTCTGAGGCCATGGCCGATTTTTACTCTCACTAGCTGTGAAAACCCTGAAATCTCTGCCTAGCTGTATTGAAACTAACAAAGAAATGAAAATCCTTGATATTTATGATATTTTTTTAGAAATTTGCTATCTCTGTATAATGAATTAGGCACAACTAATTAGCTAGGCACCACAACTGTGAAGATTTCTGTTAACTGAACTTCAAAGCTTTCATGCTGACTGTTTGCAGGAGAGTGTTTGTGCTAGGATCATCACTGTGCTTGTCTGTCGCTTTTAATAGCGTCAGCGGTAACGTGAGATATGCACTGATTTCCTTAATAGAAGCTGGAGGTATGGGGATCCTGATGATAGTAATAGGTTTTCAAAACCTGCCTGAAGCATATACAAACCTTAACTGGCACATAGATACGGTCAAATTTCATGAAAAAGTTCCAGCTATGAAAACTGGGTCTAAAGGTGTACCTTGAGTAAGACCCACAGGACAGACTTTTTAGTTTATCAAGGCTGTTCCCCTGGCATTAGGGACTTAATCTTCGCAGAAGATTTAACAAGGTACTATTGTAAGAAGAACATCTGTTCTGTGTTTTAGTGGAAACTTTGTCACTTGTAATCATTGGTCACCCTGTACTTCTTTCATGAATGTGACTTTTCTGTATTATTCCTGCATGTGCAAAGGACTCTAATTCCCACACTAAAGGTGTGGAAATCCTTGTATTCATTTATACGGTACCATTTGTTTCCCTGGAGTGTGCCCATACCTGATACTCTGGATGGGAGATAGAGACTAGACTTGTGAGTCAGCTGGCAACACACAGGAGGATGAGGGCTGACTGAGACAAAAAGGGTGAAGACCTATGCTAGTTTACATCTGATCAGGATTTCAGTCACCTTAGGCAAAGGACTGAGAAGCTCTGGCATAATGCTTCCCAGGAGGTCAGTTCTTCAGCCAGAGGTAAAAACAGAGGCTGAATCCCTTGCAAATAATTTTTTTTTTCCAGTAAGCACATGATCTCATGCTTATAAACTGAAGATACAGTATTATTTTCAGATTTAAAACTTTTTCTTTTCCCATTTGATCAATTTCTTTAGGTTCTTCCACACTCTGAATTTTCCTTAGGGGTATTTGCAACATTTTCCAATGCAGTGTTGGTTACAAGTTTAATTAATTTGTTTATATTCCTTTCTGCTATTCAATTTGAATTTTAATGTATTTAGCATTAATAATAGTCTCTGCCTTAAGGAATTTACAGTAAAAAAATAGGGATATGTACAATATGTGACTGTCTTATTTACAATTATAAACTCTCCTCTTGCAGCTATTGTGAAAGCATCTATTGTAGAATGGGACTTGAGTGAAAGGCAGCTAATAGCTTTAACACAGCTTTTTTCTTTATCATGCTAGTCAACACCTTCAGAAAAATATTATTGACGATGACAATAACTACTCAGTGTCCTCACAGAATTTCTGAAACATAAATAATATCTAAGGATGGCTTTCCCCCCCCCGCCTTTGCTTTTTCCATATAGCGTTTATTTTTTCTGCACTTAAATCTGTGCTCTGATGAATGAATAGATGTACACAGAGCACTGATCCTTATCTTATTAGCCTCCTGGATCTGATTTTATCTCACTTAGAGACAGAATTTGGCTGCAGCTCAACATTTGCTGCTGTCATGCATGTTACTGGGCATACTAAGAGCCACTTTGTCACTGTAATGGATTGCTGGACTGGGGACCAGCTCATCCCTATTCAGCAAAGAGCTGAGAAATGTGCGCACTTTTAGGAAAGCGTCCAAGCTGTTGACCTTAGTGTTCACTGCAGGGATGGTGTGCCCTGATGTGCTTTGCTGAACTTGTACCCTCTTTGTTTATTAAACACTAACAATTGTTTCTACCATAGCAAGCCGATTTCTGAGATCTGTTTCATTCTACAGTGCTGGGCTGTGGCCACTGTGCTTCCTCTTACATCTCTGATAAGGATTAAGTTTTACAAGAGCTTAAAGCATAATTAATAAGAGGACAGTGGGTTCCAAATGGGTTCTTTTTACCAGGATTTTAAAAAACTTATGCCAGCTCTAACCTACATGCAGTTTAAATATATGTCATCACACTTACTGTTAGAAATTAGTGATAATTACACGCCCAAAAGAATTGCGCTGATACAATAGCTTTCACTTTATGGAGCAAATCGTGGTGTGTAATTTTTATGCTTATCCCAACTTGGAAAGTAGTAATTTTGAAATTACTTGTATGTGGATATGAAACTTGTTCAAGATCCGGTGAACCTGTCAGAGAGGAGAGTCTCTTGTCTGGTGCTTGGCTGCCTAGGTGGTATTTGCTTCCAGTGATAACCATGGAGAGCGGTTTACAATAGGTTAGATTTACACAGCCTATACTGAGGAGATAATACATTTCATTTTATGTGGAAATAATGAAGATGTGGTAGTTATTAAAGGCCTACAAACAATCGTGTTTGCTTGAATTTAAAATCTGTAAGCCCTGGTGTTTAAGGCTCTCCTCCGCTCTAAGTTAAGCAAAGTTTTTAGCACTGATTGGTTTTCATGCTCAGCAGTTCTCTCTGTCCATTGCTTTGATGGTTCACTGGTATAACTAGAAAACTAATATTTTTGAAGTTTATATTTTAAGGAGCATTAGCTCAGAGGCCACATGTGGGTCAGCTGGACAACTTCAGCAGCACAAGCAGAAATGAGTATGAGTGGGTGCTGCATGCTCGTTTTCTTTGTGGGAAAAACTGGTCACTGAATCATCCCTGTCAGGCAATTCGAGCAGCTCTAGTTGCACAGATGGACTCTCTTCTTGGACTTTGAGTAGTGAGGCTTACTTTGTGTCCGGCTGTCAGAATATTTTATGGATCGTGCTTGTAATTTTTCACTTGCCTGAGTTTTTTCCTGTTTAACCCTCAGTTCAGTGATCAGGGCTGCAATCCTTTTCTGGTTTCCTTTTCAGAAAATGCTTGCTTTATGTGAAGATGTTCAAAAGTATTTTTCTGCATTAAGTGGAAATGCTTTTGTTTTCTTGTTTGCTTTTTAAAGTCCCCTAGAATAAAAGACTGCATTGCTGGTTCCCACTCTAGTTCAGTATGATCATCACCTGGCATGATTTCTCTGGTTCTGACTAAACAACTCATCATAGACCTTAGAAATGTTTCTGGTGGAAAAAGTACTCTAGCAAGGTTTATATTCTCACAAAAAGTTTTGTGATTGAGTTGAAAAATCCATAGTTTACCTCCGTCCAGGGATGTTCACCATGAGAATGATGCAAGTTCACCTATGCTCAAAACCTAGCTGAGTCTTCTTGCACTTCCAGAACTGGGCCTAGTGAGTTGAACAGGCTTTATCCTATTTATAAAGCTGCTTTCACACATGAAGACATCAGTTGTAGCTGTACTAATGCATAACAGATGTCACTGAAACAGGGAGCTTTACCCATGTTGTGTGGAGTCCCAACATAAGCCGCCCCCATCAGAGTTTTATACAAGGAGAAAATAAGTCTTAATTAATTACCCTCCTGCACCTTAAATCTGCCCTATTATATACTAACTACAATGTGGCGGTTAAAGCTACATAGTCAGTACACCAATTGGTGTAGCATTGGTTAGCTCAAAATCCCTAACTGCAAGAGTCAAGGTCTTGTCAGTCTTTTCAGCAAGATGGCTGCTAATCAGGAGCTCTGATGAATAACACTTAACAGCATCACATTCACATGCATACCATTAATTCCTGAAGCACTTCATTAGTGCTTCAAATGTGGTTTGCTTTCCTTTTTCACAGCAAAGAATGGAGTGGGAAGAGTTTTGCCAAAGCAGCTGCCTGAACTTTTTTTTTTTTTTAATGTTATGAAATGCTGGGGTTCAAATTAAATGGTGTTGGAACAACAGAATCAAATCCACTCTCAAAAGCATTGCAGTCATGTCTATAAGACTTTTACATTCCGGCTAAGTATTTTAATATGGAAATGGAACCCATTTTTGCAGGCCTGATAGTGGAGTTGGAAGCTGTTTCCTACTTGTGAATTGACTTTTAAGGGGCTAAAAGAGCATAGCTGAGGCAGCATTAGTGAAAAAGTTATTTAAAAAAAAGACAAGCCAAAGCCCTCAAAATCAATTTTAGTTGAAGTTAGCAGGGCTGTTCATTTACACACTTCAAAGTGTAAAATTTTTAACATTTTTTACCCATGAGAAACTTGTAATACTTAACGTGTGGATGAGGATGTTTACCCAGAGTTGGCAGTGTAAAAGACAAACTACTGAGTTGCACTGGGTTCTTGGCTTCGTGTTTCTTATTGCGGTGTTTTCCCTTCCTTACAATTGTTCTATAGTTTTTGTGGATATAGTGTCATCCATTATATTTGTGCTTTCAAATCAAGGTGAAAAATAGCAAGCAAAAAGAAGTGTAAAGGGAGGAAGGTACAGGAGGCAGCTAGGGAGGTGAAGTAAGGCTGGCAAAAATGTTGGAGTAATAAGACAGAAGAGAGAAATCCAGCTAGCCCAGAGGCATTGAATAGGCACCTTGTAATGGTGTCATCCTGTGGTAGCCTATGGGGTTGAGTAGGTGTTAAATTCCCCCCCACTCCTGCCCCTCCCCCTAATTCTCTGGGAATTTGGTCAACTAAATGTAGCCCCAAGCCACCTCCTGACTGGAATGAAATGTATTCCCAGAGGTGAAGTGGTGTCCTCTTCTATTCTCTTTCTCTGCTTCAACTCCTTTGCTTTTCTTATTCTCTTTTGTACCCCATTTTCATAATTCATCAGTTTTCTTTCTACAACTTTGTTTTCTATTTCTGTGATATCTCTTTGCTCTGTTTAAATATTTTTTTGCCTCCACTGCACTTCTGCTTACAGATAATGCCTTTCTTCCTCTGCTTATTTCTTTTTCCATCCTCTACTGCCCTCTCTGATGACTTTATCTTTTTTGCTCCCCTACTTATTTGCTGTTCTTTTCTTTGCTCCTGATTTTTTTTGATCCATTGCCACACAGCTTTGCCTGCTTTCTTTATTGCCATCTGTCTGTCTTAATTTCCTTTCTTCCTTACATCAGGTAGTAGTAAGACAACCTATATTTTAATGTGTTTTCATACCACTGAGATCAAGTTAAAATATTCAGACCAATGAAATTACATGTGAGTTGGAATTAAAGGTAGATTTCTTCTACATTTCTCCTCATTTTCCTCTCTGAGGATAAGACAGAGCATCAAAGACCTCTTGTACATCAAAAGTGTTTTTCTAGTTGTCAAAATGAGTTTTAGGAGTTGATAATTCCTTACTGAGTGACCAGATGTGCTTCCAGTAAATTTGTGATTGACCTCAAGCTACATCAGTTTTAGATATTATCTTTGCTTGTTACATTAGCACCCCAAAATCTACAGTGAAGTTCAAGACCACTGATATATATGGCTTTTGTAAAACACATCCCTAAAACAGAAACAAGAAACACAGTAAGAAGTATCCCCTTAGATGCTAGTATCTAGATACTTGCAGTTCAGAAGGCTTATTTTTGTCTAACCCCTTCAAAGACTTAATACGCTAAAAATAGCAATTTTTATAAATAGTCTTGATTTCTTTTAATATTGCAGTGGAATATCCCTGATACCACATTCTTACACATCTTTCGAAGAGTTTTACAAGCAAAGTCAGCATCATTATTCACATTTTACTACCAAACTCAGCCTTACACGATAAAGGCTTAACTCTTGTATAACATTTTTCTGCTCTGCTCCCTGAAGCTGGGGTGAAATCCTGGCCTACCTGACATCAGTGGCAGAAAGCCCCATTAACCTCCAGTGGAGCTAGAATTCCACCCTCAGTGCCTGTCATCTATTTTACTTGCTCAGTTCTTAATACCCTGAAAAATTGAATTCACTGAAGCAACAACCTGTTCAGGCCAGGCTCTGGGGAATTCGAGCTGAAACTCAGCCCTCGGAGATGTGGATGGATCATAAGCTTTTGCCTTCTGGAAAGTGGAGGAACAAGGGGGCCCTAAAACCCCACTATTCTTTCTGCAAACTTTATAAAGAGAGAAAAAACAAAGAGTATTTCTATAGAGGATCCTTGCTTTGAGTATTACAGTTCTCTTTCAACAAGCTGTGTCTAGCTGCAATAGGATATCTCTCACCTTGTCCAAGTATTTCAGTGGTGCAACAAAAAGGTTCAACAACATAAAACTTAGATAGTAACTGAACTTCAGCAGTCATTGGAGCATATAGTTTCAGATGAGGTAAACAGCAATAAAAAGAAGAAAAATAATGCTTGAAGCAAAAAAAATGCAATGCAAGACAGTTTTCTTCACTGTCTGGTACCTCTGTAGGCTTGTTAGCATTAGGATGGCTTAAAGTTCTCTCTTGTTAGCTAACAGGAACAACATCTGAAATTCCATGTTTCTTAAATTGGTGTAAAAGGCTAAATAAATGTGTATCCGGTGCTTGGCTGTAGTCTACTCAGTTACAGCCTACTGGAAAAGGCAAAGCGATGCTTTGTGCAATGAAACCACAGGCTTTATGGTTAGTCCTGCACACCGTTAACATTTTAGTTACCCCATCTTCTAAACAACACTGGGGTTGGAACAACTTTGATAGTCAGAAGCTCAGAATTTCTTAACTCTTTCCTGTCGTAAATTCAGGTTTCATGATCCTTGCATGATTTTCTCTGCTTAAAGCTTTTTCTGGGGTACAAAGCAGTGACCATAATGGCCCTTACAGCAATTTGAAGCTCAGGAGACATGGGTTTGTTTTGCAGTCACAGTTCTTTCTACTGTGTTAATAGTCCCCTGGGTGATCTTCTGTGCAGAAATTTGGGATGACACACATCAGCATGTGGCTCCAGGTCCCACAAAATTATCTTATGGCCAACCTAAAACCTGTGAAGCAGTTAGTAAATTCCACACTTCAATTCTACTGGTTTTGTAGCCTTCTTTATTTAATCTATTTTAATAGAATTTTGCTAAACAGTTATTTTAGGTTAATAGCTGCCCAGAGGCTGTTTCTGAATGTATTTTTTTCATAAAAATTGCACATTGGATTGAAGGAGAACTCCAGCCTACTCCAGAGAAATCTGATCTGAGTTTTGAGTTTTGTGAGAGCAGAAGTTGACTGGCTATGTAACAGCACAGCAAAGCCAATGCAAGTTCCTTATCCAGGTTTCCATTTGCTTTCTCCTTTCCACCTTCCTTAGACAGTGAGCTTGAACCGAAGTCCCACAAGTGCATTCTGAGAATTGTCCAGCGAATTTGGGTAGATAATTGAGTTTACATTCCTGTTCAGACCATTGTAACTAATAACAGGAAAGGTGCATGCTTTTGGGATTTTAGGACTAAAAAGTCTTTGATTATCCTCGTAGATTTGCGATCGCTTAACCGTAACCCCTTTGAGTTTTCTAAAATTTGTGCGTATTCCCTAGTGCCTTGATTAGGACTTACTAGAAGGACTTTGTTTCACCGTAGTGAGTTTTATTTGGCCTCACTGCAAGTTCTGCATGGTGGTTTCCTGAACCACATCACTGTACACAGATTCCCTCTCCCACCTAAAAATACGTCGCGTGTCGGTGAAAAACATGTTGTTATTTCCCGGTCACATGCAAAGCAGAAAGAAATTTATTAATCCAAAAAGTGAATCTGATCAAAGTACTGCTCCCACTTGCATATGCTTTGAACACTCCAGAAGAACAGCAAGATTTTCTCATACTCAGTGATTGAGTTAGAGAGGTAAATGGGTTTGTTTGTGAGGGAAAGTACATTTGAAAAAAAAAAAAAAAAGTGGTATGGGTGAGTGTAAAAGGAGCCCTTCTGTGGCTTCTGTCTCTCAGTCTAAAATTGTGAGACTATCATTTCTCATCATAAGGGTTCAAAGGGTTAATAGAAAGAGGGGTTTTCATTGTATTGTTCACAGTACCTATGGTAAGTCTCGGTTTATACTTTAAAGGACACATGAAAAGAGAGAGAGGTAGCTGAACGCTTGCCCTATATATTGGAGAAATTGTTCATTCGCGTGAAATGTTGACCTCTGTCATCCTGCCGAGCTGACTGGGCCCTGGGGTGAGCGGTTGCTTGAGTGCTGGTTGCAGAAGTTAAAGCTGCCTGGGGAGTACTTTAAAAGGAGAATGTCAAGGTTGGTATACCCAAATCTGACCTATCTTTTTTTTTTCCCCCCCCCCCCAGATCTGTTTGAAAAGTTCATGTTGTTTGTTTTTAAAAAATCTGTTAATCTAAACCAAAATGTTTCAATTGCTATTGAAGACTAGGGATTAGGAGGAGAAGCTGGGAGAGTTCAATGTTCAGTGTGGTAATGCAAGTGTCAGGAAGAAGAAAAGGTCCTGAAAGATCCTGGGGACTGTCTTTGAATGCGGTGATAATTAGTAACAGAGAATTCAGGTTGAAATGGATAAGGGATCAATGAAGAAGAGTAAGGATATTTTTTACTCATGAAAATGTCAATGCGGATCCAAACTTAAGGTCACAAGAAGTTAATTCAAAACCTCAATTTACTTTTATTCTAATAGGTTTTATTCTTGTTGTGTGTGCTGATACTTTCTCGTAATGTTATTTTGTAATACATAATTCCTGCTATAACTGAAATATACCCTTCCCTGTTATTCTCTTTGTTTGATAGCCTACTTAAAAACACATTATCAGTATCATTTTCTTCTATCTGATATAGTATCCCAAGACTATCATCACTATTATAACCTTGCTATGCTACCTGCTATAAAAACTCTCATACGAATACAGCACCTACTTGAATAATTCCTAGTCTAATCAGAAAATAGATGAAACAGCTACATGTGCAAATCATAAAAGGAAAAAAACAAGAGGAAGTAATAAAATCAAAGTAAAGAAAATATTTTTTTTACATAATTATGATGTTTCTCAGAAGATGCAAGGGGGAAAAAAACCCCCAAACCCTCAAAAACTGAACTCTGAGGACTGTAGTTCACTACGGATTTACCCTGCACTATTTCAGAGCAATATACAGCATCATCACAAGAGGGCGACGGGATTAGACATACACGTTTGCTTTAAAGTTGACCTTTCCAAGCTTTCAGGACTTAATCCTGTTTTCAAAAAAGTTTTCCTATGAACTGTGAGGCTTAGTTCTGAAAAACACACAGCTACTAAGAAACCCTGGTATGTTACAAACTCTTTTCCTAGCTCAAAAATATTATCCTTCCCTGTCTTTATGTTGGACAGGCTTTTCTAAATCCTGGAGGAGCAGATGACCTTGCTCTGCACTGTGAAACAGGGCAGCTCAGGTGAATGGGAGGAGAGTGGAGTACAGGTCTCAGTAGTAGCCCGTCCAGCCTCAAGGATACACGAGTGGCCACAGAGAACACGAAGAGTCTGCAAAATAATCAGTTCCTCCATCCCGTCCCAACCTCAGGTGTCACAAATTGTGCTGTGCCTTGGAAATACCACTTTTGCAAAGCTTTTGAAGGAAATTCTACTACGTGTTAGCAAAGATGATGACTGGAGAAAAAAAAAACAAAACAAAAAAACCAAACCAACCCAACCCACACCACCTTTTTGCAAGACAAAACCTCTACAATAATAATTTCTAAATTCTCTCTTTGTAGCTAAGATTTCCCATATCCTCTAAAGCAGAATAAAAACCCAGGCAGCAGTAAAGAAGCTGTCTTGGTTAAAAGATATTCTGCCTCCTGCCAGCAAGGCTATTTAGTGTTTATCTCTATTACAGCCATCTGTAGCTAATTGTATAGTTATGGTAATAGTGCCCTCCAGAGGAATTTTGAAGGAATTATAATACTCGGAGCTAATACAAAAGATGTTTTTTAAAAGTGAGGGCAACAGGAAAATGGAATCTTATTAAAATGATAAAATACTTGAACCTCAGGGGGGAAAAGTCTCAATATCAAAGCTCTTTCTGTTTTGCATGTGCATTTACATCTAAGAAAACCATATCCTAGTTACAATAGCCTTCTTCATAGTACGGTAGCAAACATGAAGTTTGCATAACTCCATTTGAATCCAGGCTATAAAAGTAGATCAACAAAGCAAAGAATAGCTACTCCTAATCTGCAGCAGACGTGAACAATGTATTATGAGTGGGCTCCAGCCTCAAAGATGTCTGGATTTTTTCCTGGACTTGCTGCTATAATGTAGGTTGGCACAGTTAATTGAGGCAGTCAGAAGTAAGTGCAGATGTTCAAGGAGTTCTGAGTATGAGACTTATTTTAATTTCAAGATAAACCATACTTACATTCCCAAATTCCAGTATAGAGTTTTCTTCATGGCCATGCTGTGACACTAGGCCTCAAAGGAAGGGCATGTCACTGCGGTACAACATGACACCTTATTTTAGACCACGTCCTTGAGGTCTGCAGTGCAGCCTTCTGAGATGACATCTCAGCACCTGAGTGTCAGGTGTATTTAAACTTCCTTGTTTTTCTTTTTTTTTTTTTTTTTAAGGCTTTCAGACTATGGGGTCAAATTGCTTTGTTTTACATTCTGAAACTCCTGTCCCCTCCTCCTCCAAAAAACAACCAGCCCTTAATGAAAACTGAAATGGCAGTGATTTCTGTATTCATTTGCTTGTAGGCATACCCCAGGCTCATGTTTGACCTGAATGCTGCAGGTTTGCAGCCAGGTGTCCGGGCTCGGAGCTTTGCATCAGGACACCTCCCACACCGAGGCTGCCAGAACTGGAAGGAACAGTCTGGTGTTCCCATGCTTGGGATTAGATGGATCTGGTAAGTTCAGCACTTCCTTGAGAAAGAACGGAGATGGTTGTACTGCTTGTGACATATCTCTTTGTAACAGTGTCACTGCCCTTGGTCTAAGACTTCTTCTAAACTGAGATTTCTTATTTTGCATGAACCTCAAAGGAGAGTGAAGTGACCTAGACCTAGAAGTGACCTGGGAGTGTAGGGATGACAAGACATCACTGCTGAATGTAGGGAATGTCCCTAACCCCAAAGCTTCCTCCCAGCCACTGTGGTGAAAATTGTGCCTCTTCCTATCTGCATTCATGTCATCAGTGCATGGTAGTCTTGGCCATCTTTTACCCACGGTGATGGATGGTACTACTTGTTTCTTTTACAGTAGTTACCCCCCACCCAAAAGTACCAGGAAATAACTATGGAGAGACGATTGAACTTTTTTTTTTCATGGGCTGTTGAATGGGTGGGGGTGAGTAGAGCTCTCTTGCTTTTCTCCCTTTCCTAACCCAATGCTTGCCAGATGATCTGATCCCATTGTGAGCTGGGAACCTGTGCCTGGAAGATACCAGCTGCCTGTAGAGGCCATTGTGCATGGATACTAAATCCTTCTCCTTTATCTTCCCCTGATGTATCCCTACTTCAGTACAATTTTCTCTTGCCCCTCCCCACCTGGCCCTCGCAGTTCCCCCGTGATTGTACGAGTGTAGCAGCTCACCTCTGATGTGAAGCACTGTGCTGCTGACTCCCTTCTTGGCATCAAATTATTCCTGCACTCAAGAGGAAGACAGAGCAAGGTGGGAAGGTCAGCGGAGCAGAAATAATAAAGGTTGGCTGGGCTGCCCAAAATAATGCAAGGCAGAACACAAATCTAAGTCAGAGCCACTACAATGGGATGAGTACCTTTGGTATCATTGAGTAGGGTGTATGTTTATCGCTGCAGAAGTGCTGCACTGTTAAGTATTTTGCCCAGCCCCAGTGGACACACCTGACCTGTTTAATTCTGCAGGTCCAGTGCACAGGGTCTTCCCTGTTGCTCCCCCTGGTTCATAAATACAAAAACATCATTAGCAAAACCATGAGCAGGCTAGCACAGGACCTGACACAGCAGAGAGCAATTGCTGTTGTAAGATTAATCTGTGCAGGTACCATTGATGGGGAAGGTACTTTGGGGTGATAGATGAAGCTGGATTCTCAGCGCTGCAAGTATCTCTTGGCCAGCCATTCATTCAAGGGCCGGTCCAGTTCTGGTGGAGGGCTGCTGTGAGCTTAATTTCATGTAACAGGGATATTCTGTAGAAATATGTTTTATTGGAGGTAAGCAGTCTCTGCATTATTTATGTGAAAACTCAGGTAAATTATTGTTGGTTTTCATGCTGCAGGTAAAGTTTTAATGAAAACAGTAATGAATGCTTTGCTGGCATGCATAGACAACCTAAGTATGCAGCTAAATTAGCTATCTAAGCAGATGCTTTATATCCTGAATTGCATATATGGAATGCTGTTCAGTTGGTTTAAAAATTATATATATACCCACAAACTATTTTTTATAAAAGCCATATGTTTTTGGTTTTTTTAAGTAAGTGTTTCAGTCATGGTGTGTGCAATTATGACAGTAAAATTAAAATCGGAAGAAAGATGTAAGAAGCTACCCATGTGCAGGAAGTTCAGGGAAAATTTAGAAATATTTCATTATTTAAGCTGTTGTACTGCAATATGTGCATTATTGCAAATGTAAGCAAGCATCCTTGTGGAAAGGCAAATTGAGACAAAGTTGATACTGTGTAAGCAAGCTGTTGTTTTGGCTTTAGATGCCTGTATTTTTATGCTTAAACAGTTATTAATTCTTTGATAAAGACAGTAGAGCTGATTCAGATGTTATACTAGGTTTACAGTGTATACTAGCTTATAGTATCATATATACTGGTTTATAGTATAAACCCAGTATAAAGTTCCATAATTTCACTGGTTTCGCTGAAGGTGCCTGTGGCATCAATAAGAGAAAAGGATTCAGTCCTACTACTCCATCTGAATACTGAGCAACCACTGAGCTGACACGTCATGTGAACCAAAGGTCCGCTCACAGCAAAACAAGGAGTGCAAGTGGGTCTTTATTACCATTTCCCCTTCCCTCTTATATGGTCACTTAGGAGTTGAATTTAAAGCCATACTTAAGATAGGTCCTCTTCAAAGCAGTCATAATATTAACAGCTCCCTGAGGCAGTATGGCTAGGGTATAATAGCAGTCTCCCTGGTTCTGTCATCCTGGCTCAGGTCTACCAGAGTGGCCAAGCTCTGTGCTTTGGGGTGTTCTCTGTTCTCCTCCGGCTCTAGCAATCCTGAAGAGCCCCATGTTCCACGAGCTGCAACAGGAGGGGGTCTCAGGAACGGCAGTGAGCTAGGGCACTAAATTTTCTGTAGGAAAAAGCCTGCTGTAGTGGCTAGGGAGCTTGTCTTAACAGTGTGCTAGTATCACAAGACTGTGTTTTTATATTTGTACAGTCTATGATACGAACAATTTCTGGAAGGTCAACAAACCCTGTTGAATTCACTGGAATGACAAAGCTGAATTTCACAGAAAGCCATTGAGCAAGCACACTGGACTGGGGAGACGAAAAGAATAGCATAAGAAAACAGTGGAAAAAATCACAGAAGGTAAGAGAAATGGAAGAAAGCAGCACAAAGTGGAATTTGTAAAGCCGTATGAACAAATGCTTTGGCTTCAAGCGCTCCTCAGCTTTGGGATGTTTGACACTCTCAGCTGAAACTTGCGGTTTGACTTCTTTTCTGAAGCATTTAAGCTCTTTTCTTGTGTCACTTAGTGTTTATTAGGCATTTATATGTGTACACATATAGCAGGCTTTTATAGAGAGATCTATATATACATATAAATATACACACGTATATATGCATGTATGCATATACATGCATGTTTACGTACATTATTGATAGATAAGCATACGTAGAAGAGAGTGTGTGTGTACGTGTATATATACACATAAAAATCTGTCTCCTTGTCGTATTTTAACTGTATATTTTTAAGATGGTTGCGATGAAACTGTTCTCCATTTCCACACTTAATTTTCTCAAGATTTGATTTTTTTAAAGCTGGAGTAATTGTTTCTGCCAGAAACAACTCTGGTAATGTGTGCTGTTCCTTTCAAAGGATCAAAGTACAAAACAGGTTCAAATAAAAGGAGAGATTAAAATCCGTAGTCTACGTTTAGTCATGGCTAGCTTTGCAGCCTGTGCCTGCCCACTGGGGAGGTTGATCTTTCACAACAGTGTATTTCCAACCTCAGGAGGGTGTTGGTAACTTGGTAACTTTGTGTATTATATGTAGGTGTCAGCAGAGCCTGTGAAAATGTTTCCTTGTAAAACAAAATGTTTTCCATTTATTTTTCTCAGAAAAGTGGAACTTTGCTTCCCTCCCCCTCTTCTTCTCTCTCTGTCCTTTCCCTGACTTGTTCTATGTAAGTAAATAGAGGGTGATGAGTGTTTTCAGAATTGAGAAATCCTTTTTGCCCTTTACAGCAAATGTCTCCTTTACTGATGAATCATTTGACAACGGTTCAACCACTGTATTGTGTTTGTTGCAACCTTGATTTTCTTTGCCCAGCAGCATCTACTCTGCTGTGTTTTAGTATACAGGTAAGAAGGTACAATCTCTGCTTGGTGAAGCTTGTAAGTGAGAAAGAAATAAGGGCCTGTAATAAAAAAAAAAAAAAAAGAAAAAGAAAAACCCAAACAGAATTCTTGTTCATCTGCTGCTTAAACACAACGAAATCTTTATATTGATCACTTCGTTTTCACCAGCACGTGGAAAAACCCTGTTGCACCTATGCAGTTTTACTGATACCTTGCCGCTGCTTTGGTGCAGCAGTACTGTGGAGCACTGACCCAGGAGAAGTCCTATCGCGCTCTCTTCCAGCAGGATCGCAACCATTGTGAATCTTTCCTGTAAGGGCAACCTTCTGGCAGGGGCCATATTTGTCAGGGGTGATGATAGGTATGATGACATTCCCTGCAGCCAGACATAGAGTTTAATTGCCGCGGTGCTTGACACAGTGATCTCGGTTCCTTGCCCCTCCGTTTCGGGGAAATGGCAGTAGGTGGCACTGGAGAATAGTAACACAGACGGCTGGAGCTGTTACGAAATGGAGCCGTTTCCTCACCGGCTCTCTGTTTAGCCAGTTTTCTGGCCCCACAGATTGCCGAAACGCTTTGCTACATTCCCTTCGCAAGCCTGTTATTACTCGAAGCCTTAAGGCTTCAAATGCAAGGGTGCGATTTGGGAAAGCTCCAAACTGTGTGTGAAGCAACATTGAGAGCAAAAGCCTGCTGAAGATGCTGTATTGCATTTTGGGGTGTGTTAGAGCGACTATTTTGCCAGCTCTTTACCCACAGCTTTTTATCAGAGCTAGCTCGTACGAGCATGCTCGTGCGCGGCTAAAGCAAATACATGATTCTTCTTTAATCTGAGTGAGATGTAGGCTCCTGCTGGCTGGTATCAAGAGTATCTAAGAGGAGGAAAGGAGGCATCGCAGGGAGTATCCAGTTTTCTTTGTCTTTAGAGATTTTGTTCCACACGCCAGCAAAAGAGGAGGAGACAATTCTTGGTAGTTCTAGGAGGAATTAGGGTGGAATATGACTCAGCTGTTTGCTGCCTAATACCTCGATGGGAAAGAGAAAACAGAAAAATAGTGGCCACCTTAAAAGGCTAATAAAATCCTGAAAATATTCAGAGTTTCCCAGGATAAAACCTTCATAACCTTCTCCTGGAAATCCCTGTGAGGAGAGAGGGTGAAGTGTCCCAGCTCAGTTCCCATTATGCGTATAGCTGTCTGTGTGTGCTTGGGAATCTGGGCTCTTCCCATATTTCCTCTCCTTTCTCAGTCATTCTCCTTTACTGTGTCCAGTCACCGTGAGATGAAGCAACATCACACTGCCATAAACTCCAAAATGGCAGCTCCTAAAATTGGTGTGTTCCTCTCAGGATTGCTTCACAGTAATCACTGATAATGACTACAGTACAGCACAAATGCCACCAAGTATTTTGTGGAGCAAGTTGACATTTTAAGGGTTGGAGAATATATGAGAAAAAATGCATCACCTTTCACCAACTGAAATAAGTTTTGTCCTTGGCTAACAGCTTTTAAATTACAATGACATCATTGACAGCTTTTTGCTAGACTTTGAAGGGCAGAATTTTCTCTGTAATGCTTTATCAAATTATTACTTCATTCAGTTTATCAGATGTAAGATATCTGAGATTAATGATTAACTTTAAATGCTTTGTCTTAATCTGCTCGGTCTTACTGCATGGCTTTTTAAAACTGAAATATTGTTTTGTTGATACTGACTCCCTCACTGGTTTTGAGGATATTTTCCTGCCTGTAACAACCTTGGAGTATACTAGGATTGGGATTTTGTGTGAAATCTGAATAGCCACTTCAGTGGAACAATTTATACCTTTTTAAGGAATGGTATGAAGCGTGGAGACAGATGATGCCCGAGGGAACTAACTCCCTCTGTGTCGTGCCTGGAGCAGCCTCTTCTGCTCCCTTTTATGGAGGGTCTTGGGCTCCTTGAGATCTAGGAAGATGTTCGTGACCAGTGCTGTATTACTCCAGCTCTTCAGAAGGCCCTTTGCAGAGGAGAAGCAAGGCTCCATCGGTCTTTGGGAAATATCCCAGCGTAAGGGACGTTCTTCCCCCATTGCTGTCCCAGCTCTGCATCCTGAGGAGCCAAAGCCAGAGGGCCTCTCTGCCATGTGAGATTTGTACTGTCCCCTCCTGCCGCGAGCAGAGCTAGGAGCTCCTTTCAGAGCACGCGCCACCATTGCAGGTAGATGGAAGCTGCCTAAAGATGGAGTAGAGTAAAATTTCTGAATCCTGTTCTTGTGCAGAAGAGACGAGCCTTTCCCTTGGAGAAGTTGTCTTGTTATTTTAAGCATGTTTGAGACTTGTACTGAAAGTGTGAGATCATCTACCACCATGTTTTGTGGGGTTTTTTTGTTTTTGTTTGGTTTTTTTTAACGGGATTAAAAAAAATGTTGGGTTCCCAGATTGAGAAAGAGAACAGATAAGGTGTTACCTTTTTGTTGTTCCTGCTGTTTGAAATTTCCCTGAAGGAAGACGTGGGAAAGAATCTTTAGTGCAGTAAACCGGTTAAACAGGAAGGAAAGCTTCTGGAGAAAAAGCTACACCCCCTTGCTCCTGAAAGCACATAGGTCATCTGAACGTGTCTGTGAACAGGAAGACATAGGAGACTGTCTATTCTTCTGACAAATTATGTGTTTCAGGTAAGAGGTTGCAACAAATACTCTTAACGCTTAGCAAGTGGCCCAACCATCTCCTCCTGGGTTCTGGTAAAAAGGGAAAATTGAGCCCACAGTGCACCAAGCTTTTGTACTGGAATGCATGTGCGTGCTGAAGTAAGGAAAGTATTTTTGTGTGCTTGGACGGCAACTACAATGTTGTGAGCATTGTGTGATGCTGTCAAATCTCTTGATTTTTAGGAAATATTTTACAGTATTTGTTGGGATTCTCCCTTAAAACCCCCAGTCTCAGAGCCACATGCTTATGTGAAAACATGGCTGTCATTCAAAAGGAAAAGGAGGGCTTCATAACTGTAGCCAAACCCTCAGAAACACAGGTTCAGAATCCACAAGGCAAAGAAAATTAACCTAAAAACGTAACCCTTTTTTAAGAAATGCATTACAAATTTTGCCTCATTACTGATTTTTGAAAATTCAGTGTTATCAGTGCACTTTGCACGATTCAAACGGAGTAATAGTAGCCGGCAAAGAGCCAGGTCATTTCCTGAACTGTGTATGCTGTTTTGAAAAGGACGAGGAGTTGGCCCAATACAGCCAACTTACTGGCCGGTCTTACTAGCCGGGGTCCAGGCTGGGAGAGGGAGCCCACGGCCTCCTGCAGGCTTCTGGGCGCTGAGGTGGGCTTCCCAGGCACGGAGGAGAACGGGGCAGCGGGATGCGCAGACCAGGCGCTGGCGCTGGCGCTGACGGCCGGCTTTTGTGGGCCCCGGGGAACGCGGTGCTTCTCCTGAGGGCGCGGGAGATCAGCATTCACGCACAGAGGGAGCGAGGTGGGCTCCGTGTTTGTCTGTCGGAGGAGTGCGGGATGCTACACGTAAAAGTGGTGAATAAGCAAGGCTAGCTGTTAGACCTCTATGTGTTGTTATTAACAGAATTTGTCTGAAATGTGAAGAAAATAGTTTAGAAACCGTTGAAAGGGTGATGTGTTTCCTGTGCCTCTGTTATAGTCTTCCAGGTAGCAGAACTTTATTAAGTAAGATGGGGCTGGAGGGAGATACCATTCTTTTATCTTTTATTTTTCCTGAAACATTCCAATTTTCAAGATCTAAAAAAAAAAAGAATAAAAGACACTATCATTCTTGTTTTAATGGAGATATCCTCTTCTCGTTTTCTTTCTTTTATTTACCTGCAGTAGAAATGAGAAACAGAGGAAGTTTAAATGAGGACAATTTAATTTTAAAAATTCTTATTGCTATGCTTATTAACTTTTTCTGCAAAAAAGGGTGTCATCTTAATCTTAAAAACATAGCGAACGTCAGGATTCACTCTGAAAGGTGCAGATGTAATTGAAGTTCGTGCTTAGATCACCATTCAAAGTGGTATGCGTAATTTTGTTTATCTGGCTTAGTGTAACTTCATAAATCCTTTTTTGTTCAACTCAAAGCAAACCAAAGCACACAACACGTGGTATCACTAAGGTGAGTGCTTGAAAGAGTAGTTCAGCTTCTGAGTTGGAGATTTCATTTGAGCCTATTTAACTTTTCATTTCTCTTCTTATTCTTCACTGTGGGTGACAGAAGCCTATGTCACCTAGAGTTCGACTTCAAATAAAAATAAATAAAGTTGTGATGAATACCTTCTGTTGTAATATAGATTTTCATTGCAAGGCACTAATACAGTATAGATCTTGGGGACATATTGCAAAAGCTATTTGTGGAGCTAAGCTTTAGCAATTTCTGAGCACACTTTTTATCTCAGTAGCTTTTTTTTTTCCTACTAGGGAATATATTTTTTTTTTAAATTGAATTATTAAATGAGATGTTTCTATTTGTTTTATGTGATAAAGTACCCAGCACAACTGTGTACTTTATGTAATATTGCTATTCTGTGTCATTTGTGTTTTTGGGCTACATCTGTATCAGTAAATGGAACAGGCCAAGGCATTGAGAGCATGTGGCCCAGAATAGATTTTTGGTTTAGAACTAAACTCTCTTCTTAAAGAAGATACCCTTATGCCTGCTGACAGCAGTCTCCGGTACATGCTGCCCATCTGAACCACAGGACTACTTGACACATGCCAAAATCATATCAGGTAGTTTGCTAGCAACAGCATGAATGATGGTGAACTTCTGCAGAAGCTCATGCCCTTGCCTGTTAATTCACTAAAAAAGATAGAACCTCAGGCTTTGAAGATATATCAGTTTTGAAAAAACAAAGACACAAAAAGGGCATAAATTGATTTCTTTATATTTGTATTTCTTTATATATGTCATATCCAAGCTTTTGGGGTGTAGTGATTTGAATATTAATTGGAGATGCATGTCTTCTATGTTCTTTGACTTAACTTTTCTTCACCTGATTATACTAAGATAAAAAGTGGTAGAATGTGAAGAAATTTGAGGCACAAAAAAAGGGGAAGATGTGAATGAAACTGCCATTAAAGTGACCATTAATATGAATCTTTCCTACCTGATTGTTTTAGATCCCTGCATTGTATGCTATGCAAGTGTAAAATAATGGAAATAATACAGAGATTTGTCAGAATTAGTGTCTTAATATTTAGATCAATTGTTTCAGGCATCCTGTTGCTGCTATTTAGCAGTCCAGGTTTATAATAATTTAATAAAGTAAAATATAAGTAATAATATGTCTGGAAATAAGAATCAGGCAAAAGAATATTCAAGCTCCAGATTAAGAAAATGTTTCCACCCTGTGGAGAAAGCCCTAAAGCAAAAAAAAAAAGACCAAAGAAGTGTACTGCTTTCATTATAGTAGATATTTTGGGGTATAGCTTTTATTCTGTGTTTCATTTCAGTGGGTATGTAGCTCCAGTTCTGAAGATTACTCTCTTGACCTTGGAACTTTTGTAAGACTTCCCTGAGGATTAATAAAACTGAACAGAAGAATCAGCCATGGCATACTTTGGGATGGTGCCTTTCTCACACAATGAATTTCGTGAAGGACAGGCTGGAGACCAAGCATCTTACCTAATGTACCATTCTGGTTCTACTGGAGAGGTCCGTCTAGGATTCGATCGAATAGTTGATGAAGTCAACAATGAATTTTTTTTTTATGGTTCAACACATTCACATCATCATGAAGAAAATCTTTTCCCATCAGATGTCTTTGGTCTGAATGTGCCTGACCAACAGTTTTGTGGTCAGCCTCTAGTTGCTTATGGTGAACTTTACCCTGGAAATACTATCTCTCACCAGCAACAAGGCACAGTGTCACCAACAATTGGCTTCAGTTCTTTACTATCTGATTACAGTAACTTGTCTCTGGTGGATCCCTACGCCTACAGTCAAGAGAGAGATATCTATGGAGGGAGTAGTATAACTCCAGTCACAAATGTGTTTGATTCAAGTGTGGAAAGAGGCAACACAAATCTGAGTTTTCAGATAGGCTTTGACAATGTAGACGCTCAATGTCCCATTTTCTTAAACAACTATCCATTTGGACAAGAAGTGAGAGATAAAAGTGGAAATGGGGAAGCCTGTTTAGCCGACACTTCCAGAAGATGTGATGGAGGACCCACCTCGCCCAGCAGCTCTGCACATGACAGACAGGTATTTAAATTTTGTCATATTAATAGTGGTTAAAATTCTTGATTCTTGTTTGTGTTCTTGTACTTTGTGTATTCATTTATGCTAATGCAACATGGATTAGAAGTATGTGGTTTAAAGATCTGATGAAAATAAAACATTTTTGCTTTGGGGGAAGCAAAAGCTTTTGCTCCTATAGAGAGTTTTTGTCATGTGTGTTAAGATTCAGCTGGCCAAAAGCAACTGTGAGACTTCTTATTCGCTTCTTATTTGGTCTTTACTACTTCCAAAGATAGAGACGCAAGGAAGTGTCAGGTATATTTTCCAATAGTTGTGTAACTTGATTTCTTAGCAGTCAGAATTTCCCACAGTATTTTTGTATCTTTACAAGGAGGATGCCCTCAAACAAACAGTACATGATTAGTTAAGAGATTTTTATACGGTATGAAAACCTCTGAGCATCCCCTTCCTTTGATTCTAATAACAGAATAGAACCCAGCAGACCATAAAAAAAATGACTTTTGAAGGGAAGGTTCCTACTCTGGCTAGCTAATGAGGATTTTATACTGGCAGAATCTGTCCCCTACCTGTTTCATGTTTTAACCAATTTATACTTAAAATGTCAACACATTTCTGCAATCGACCTATTAAAAAAGGCTTCATTTTAAAATAATAGGGCCAGTTCCCCACCTAGCATAAAATGAAGTATCTCCTTTGACTCTTAATGGAAACTTGCCATTTTACACCAGAAGATAATCTAAATTATGGTCTAGAATGCTCTGGTATGTTCATTTGATGGCTCATTGAAACATAAAACTACCACAGAGGGATGAGTATAGAAACATAGAGTAAGATACGTTTGGAAGAGATAAGCTAACAAATCTGTATGGTCTGATATGAAACCTGAGATTCAAAGTAACATTACATTATGCTGAATCTGTTTTTCTGTTGAGCCAGATTATTGTCTCTGTGTCATATCCTGATCCTGAGAGATGAAACATACCGTGTCCTGCCTTCACCATGTTATGCATGCACTTATGTGTGCATGTATAATTATTTTCTAAAAATAGACCTATCTACTATAACTGTGGAAGCTGGATCCTATGACACACTCTGTTTTTAGCAGTCTTTTTGAAGCAAATACTTAATCTCTTTTTCCTCTTTCCATCAGGTGTTCATAGCTCCTTTCGTGGTGTTGCAGTTTTTAATAACGATGTCTTATGGGACTCCCATGACTCTCCCCGATGTTATATCTCTCCTCATTTTCCTTCTTTCAAAATCCTGACATAGAGAAGAAAAAAGAAAATTATAAATCCTCGCTTTCCTCTAGTCCTTGTAAGCATTCTGAATCATTATGGGAATCCTGAAATAGCCTACAGGATACCTCTGCACCATGAATATTAAAAGACAGTTTAGGTTCACCTTCTGCTTTTACCTCCCAGGGATCACAGTACCATAAAGCAAAGGGGAAGAGACACTTGATTGACTTGTTTCTATGTCTGTGAATAGGGAGAACTATAGAACCAAACATATGCAGACCCAGACAGATGGGGAGGTGGGGGGTAGGGGGAAATATATCTGAGAGCAGGAACTCTTAAGACTAATCCTGGGCACCACGTTTTGGAAGTTCAGTGATGAATACGAAAGAGAAGGGGATGAATAGGTGGAGAGACAAAAGGTTGGTTTTGCTTTTTACTTATGATGGGAAAACTAAAGCATGCTGACATCACGATGAAAAGAACAAGCCTTCTCACGATTCTACGAGAAAAGTAGAAAATAGGGGCATACAAACAAGCAGGAGGAGATTAAATTGTGATATGGGAAGAAGAGGTGCTAGAGGAAGCAGGCATGTAAGAACAGGCACAAATGCTTCTGTGGTGGAGGAGGAGAGAATTATAAGGGAGGAAGAGATGAGCGAGTCAAGGGCAACTACAATTGAATGTGTGGGAGGATTTGATTAAGTCAGGGAAGTATTTGAGCTGTTTAGCTAGAAGAGGAAGAAATGGGAGAGAAGAGAGAATTGATTTGTAGCAGAAAAATCTGTGTGGATACAGGAATTCCTTCAGGGAGAAACAGCCATGTCATGATAGAAAGAGAGCCGAGGCAAAGGTCTGGCAACTGAACCTTGAGATGGTAAGAGGGAAAACAAGAATGAAAGCAAGCTGAGAGAGGGAAGGGTAGAAGAAGCCTGTGAAGAAGTAACTCATTGCTGCTTGGCTGTGTGTTTTGGAAAAGACAAGAAGGGTAGCAGGATGACAGGGCTGATGCTGAGTAAGACTGTCAGAGCAGCTGGAAAAGTGGAGCACCACTGCAAAAGGAGGAGAACAGCACAGATTGGATTGGTGAGGTCCAGGGTAAGTTATGCATCTGAGTAGTAGGAGATGAGAACCAGGACCGCAGACAGAGTGAAATGGAAAGGGTGCTGAAACATGGAGATTAGCATTGAGATAGGTCATAGGTACGCAAGACGAAATATTCACATCGCTGAAATCATACTGTCATTCTGATCCTTAGCTCTTGGATGCAGTTGTATGGCCCTAGGCATTATTTAATGCGTGCTAATCAAAATATGTCCAGTGTAATAAAGGAAACGTTAATTTTCTCTGGCCTTGTCATCACCAAGTCAGATATTCAGAAATTCTAAAGAAACTGTCTTCATAACATCCCTGTGAAAAGACATTTTATTTTCTCTGTATTAGAAAGAAAACTGAAATACAACTTTAAAAGTATCCGGTAGATTTGGCTGTTCCATCTATGATATTTAGGATCTAATGTTTTCAGAATAAATAGCAAGACTCACTTCTTCACCCAAGCCCAAAATCATCAGACAAAACTTCATGATTTCAGTTTGGATGCTCTGGAAATGAGAAATACACAGTTAGTGCTCATATTTGGGAAGGATGTTTCAGGTGACTTGGTTAGCACAATGTGAGAAATCTGTGGATGGGAAAAGATAGATTCCAGTCATCCAGGGATGCACTCTGTTACTTTATCCCTGTTGTCATCAGTTCTGTCCATACGCAATTCTCTGTCTTATTCACTGCACACTTTCAGATACTTGCAATGTAAATGGAGACTCGAGTCCTACAGAAGAATAATATGTGTAATTAGTATCTTACCTCTATATACAACGGGAAGAAATTAAAGTTTCTGGACACCTGAAAAGAGAAATGACAAAAATAAATCTCTCATCCACATGATTCACCAGTGCAGTTGGAACTATATATCTACTATGTACACCTCTGCCACCAGAACTGATTTGAGTTAATTAGCAATGGTATATTAATTCCCTCTGTGTAGAATATTGCTAGTTTCCCATTAGAATTCACTCGGAAATGCTGCCAGCAGAGGTACAAAAAGGCAGAAGGCTCCTATGTTACTTTTGTCTCTTGCAGGAGAGGGTCCAGATTCCAGCTTTGTCTGTCAACCTCCTTTTTGCCAGTCATTATTTAATTGCATTCTTCTTCAAGCCATGAACTTGAGGATCTATACCCTTGTTCTTGCAGACAATCAGCTTTTCCCAGTCTTGGCCCTCTCCTTGCTTAATCCCTCTCTATTCCTCCTTGCCCAGTTCCCAAGTGCAGTTTTGCTTTTTTAGTATCTTCAGTCCCATTCAGTGTTGTGTCCCAGCTTCACCTTTTCTTACCTGTGGCCTAGTTTTCTTAGCTTTTCATTTATCCACTATCTCTCTTTTTCCATGCATGTTTTCCAGGGCACTATACCTGCTCTGTAATGACAGAACTTCAGGTAGAAAAGGAGCCTTTTTATGTTGCTGGAAGCAGCAGGTTTCCAGCCTTCCCTCCTGTGGGAGTCCTCCATCCACTGCAGGACCAAGTTGTCTCTCCTTTGCAGCACAGGTCATGGATGGTCCTTAGCTCTCTAAAGTCCCTGTCAGTCTCCTGTTCCTCCTCCTGCAGCTCCTTCACCCGCAGCTTGGCACCGTAGCCAAAGCACAGGTCCCACCAGTGAGGCCATTGCTGTCCCCAGCCCCACAGAGAGGCACCAGACAAGTCCTGCAGCCAGAGACCTGGGCTGCAGCATCCTTCCTCTGGAGCTCTGTGTGGATCAAAGTCTCTGCTGTCCCCGGGGGCAGTTTCTGCACCCCGTGACAAAGTTTGTGCCGTGTGGCATGTCACCACCATCACCGCGTGGCCTTCAGCCCAGGTTCTGGCCTCCCTTTGCGCTCCTGCTGCAGCAAGTGCTGTAGCTTCACCTGCCGGCTGTGCTCTGCAAGCCTGTTCCAGCTTCAGTTCCTCCGCCGGGAATGTTGGGGTGTACAACATCCCAGGTGCAAACTTCCTAGAGCCTCGTCAATACATCTTTTTGTAAAACTGTCTACCCCGATGTAAGTGTGATCAGGAATGGTGGTGGTTGTTGTTGTCTTCCTGTTTGAGTTGTGGGGGTTTTTTTATGACTACATAATTTTGGGAGGCTATTCCTGTTACCAAATAGTTCGTAATTTCTAAACAGCAAACCTCCACCAGAAGTTCTTACTACTGTCTGCTGAAGTAAACTGTAAGGTCTATTGTCTAACCAAGGTGGAAAAAATAATGAACCAGTAGAGGTGCTATGTTTTCAGTGACTTTTGAAGGAGCTTTTTCAGCTGTCTTTAGTATCAGGAGGTGGTGGACTATCGATTTGTATTGCTAAATTTAATTTCACTCTCATTTCAACCCTCAGGGTTATCCATTGTTTTTCCTACCAGACATTTCAATTTTTCCCTCTATTGATGATGCTCCTTTATTATCTTTAAATTTCATAAGCACTCACATAATGCTTGTGCTGTTGTGGTTGATGAAAATGTTACATACAATGATACCCAAGACTGATGGTATCTATAAAAGTTTTGTAACTTCTGAGCTTTCAGTTCTGACGTTGTGATCTCCCCACTAGCCAGCTCCCAACAGACCTTTCGTCTTTTATACTCATCCCATCTTTTAAATTGTAAGTAAAATTTCCCAGCCTGCATCTTTTCATGCATATTGCACTTCCTTGTAAAAAAAAAAATCTTGAATTTGTTTTTTTATTGTTTATTATTAATTTTCATAAATTTACACACATGTATAAATTATTACTAAAATTATAAAATACAACTTTCATCGTATCTGTTTCCTCTTCTGTGACACATCATTAGTTGCTTCTCTTTCTGAAGGGCTTTAAAAGTTGGTGTCTCTGTCGAGCCTTGAACATGTCTCTATGTACATCATCTCTCTACAAGTAGAATGGGCTTGCAGATATAATAATATTAAGGTCTTTCCTGGAGGTAATGTTCTGACTGAAGGGTACTATGGCAAACAAAGGGGTGCTTTCACCCAAAATAGTAGCTCAGACCTGTGCTCTCCACGTTTAGAAAAAGTATCTGGGTTTTTTTCATGTTCAACAGAATACACTGGCTTCCTGTTATCCATCTTAGGGACTTACCTGACAGGTTTATGGAGTTTGAAGGGAGCGTGAGCTTCCTTCCAGGGCAGAAAGAGAGAAAATAGGGATTAAAACTTGCTGCAGCATCAGCTTCATTTTGTCCCCTCTCCTTTTTATAAACTAAGCAAACATCTTCTGCATTTAGAATTATCTGTGCTCTGACACTAGGTGAATTTTGAAAGCTTTGTCTGGAATTACTTATATTCTGCATGGAGGGGAAGAAAAATAATTGTTAAACCCAGGGTAGCTGATGCTTTGTGACTTTGTTTTTTCTCTAAAAGCATTTAGAGTGTAGTCAAAATGGGATTATTTGTGCTTATTTAGAGCTGCATCAAGTCAGGGGAGTGATGATAAGGTATGGAAGTTAGTTCTCATGGAACAAAATGCAAGTTTAGCCTTATGCTTCTTCTGTTTCTGTTATCTAAATAACTGAGCTCTGTTTCTTCTGGTGTCATTTAGGCTACAGGTTGGTCTATCCAGCTGGTTGAAGCACATCAAGGAAGTAATGAAAACACGGTTGCTTTTTGCAATGCAGTGGAGAAGTAAGTAATGAAAAAAAACTTTATTCAGCCAGCTATGACATTTCACTTATATTTATTGGATTGGTTATCCCTGCATTCCTGAACAGTGCCATAATTGCAATATCTACTTAGATATGGAAATGCTCCTAATTTTGGTTTAAAGTTTAAAATCCACAAAGGAATGTTAATTCCAAAAGTATTTTCTCCCTTAGCTGTCCCTTTTATCAGCGATGAGTACATTTAACTCTTCAGTGTCGATAGTTTATAGTTTGTGAAACTTAAGATCCATTTTCTGCCATTGGCTTGGACAATATTAGTGCCTGTGTAGCTCAGAGACGGAATAAAGAATTGGAGGAACTGACTGACTGGGAACAGAATTGCTACATACTGTCACGATGAAAAGTGAGACTTAGCAAGCGACAAAAACTCCTTTAATTATTGTTTACCGTTACAGTTAATAGCGTGGCTTAACGGGCTAGAACTGGTTTTACTTTCTTAATCTTCTTCAGAAAAAGAAACTGTGTTGAAATCCAAGAGCACAAAGAAATACAAGTTTTTAGACCATCTGTGCAGATTCTTTTTCCTTTGTAGATATTCGCTGATCACACTATCAAGTTGTTAGCACAAATGCATGCTTTTTCCCCCAGAAAAGTAGTTGGAAAATGGAATACTGCTTTCTATTTTTTTAATTAGACTTTAATGAATGTATTATATTCAAGGTCAGCCAAGCCTACTTCTCTTAAAAGAAAAAAAAAAACAACCAGTTTGATGTTGCCCTGAAATTAACAGTGAATATATTATATATTCATATGGGTGGATGGTCAGCTTCAAAACATACTCATTCACATGCGTCTCGATTTTCTTTTTTAACACAGTTCATCAGTCTGAACCCCAACCTGATTCTACTAACATCAGATGCATGAAGGCACACTCCACATGACAGGCTTTTCTCTCAGATATTCAGATTTTTTTAATGTCCAAACATTCTACATTTAACTTTGCATTCTAATTATCAGAAAAGCTTTCCATTGATTTTTTTTTTTCCTTTTTTTGTGAATAAATGAGTTTATTTACAGGGATAAAAAGATTAATAGAATTAAGCCGTACCTGTTTTACAGTAACGTGTTTAGTGTGCATCACTAGCAAATACTCTTAAAAAAAACAAAACAAAGCAAAAACCAACTTTTTCTTCTGTCAAATAAATGGGAAAGCATTCTTAGGACAAAATGTCACAGCAAACAAAAGACAAAAAATGTCGTAAATTTACAAATAACTAAGATATTCAGTCTTGACAAATGAGCATCCTTCCAGTCCCCAAAGAATCTCAATAACTGGCAGTTTTGTACAAGAGGCAAGCCATATAATTCAAACTCTGTGTCATGCAGGCTTGCACGTCCAGCATGTAGCTCAAAGAGAAGCCTATCATATTTTTCTCTAGGTAATATTTGTACAGGTAGCAATCTGTAATTGAAATATTTCATTGTACACAACTGTAAAGCAGTTTTCAAAATCCCTTTATCAAGTTACTTCTACAATTATGGATATAATTCATGAACATTCATCCATGGGTGGCTTCAGAATACATCCTAAAGCAAGTTTGATACCAGAAGATGCCAAGCTGATAGTCTCAGGGTTCAATGCTGCAAAATGCAGAGTTCCTCCACCTCCTGCTGACTTCAAGGATGTGCTACGCACCGCAGAGAAATACACAGCATTATGAAATGCTGTGAAATAGCAAATCCCTATAAATGTTAGTACTCTCTGCATACACTGCGTTGTTGCAGCACAGAAAGCAGGTAGCACAAGATTTTCATCATGTAGTACTTGTGTAGTACTTCAGTTATGCCTTGGAAGACCTAACCTTTCAGAATTTTCTGATGGGCATGTTTTGCCCACCTGCTCAGGTCAGAAGCCCTTTAATCACTTGAAAACAATAGATGGCCATAAATGAGCAATGCTTTCTGGAACTGAATGCATTTTTATCTGAAAAAGGATAGTTTCTGTCCCCACATTATCCTAATATATAGATAGCATGGGGTTAGGGAAGGAGATGAGGTTCTCCTAGTTTTGAAATGACTGCCAGTCAGTTGAGGAGGTGATTCATGCCCCGTGTGTGTACATAGCCCATTAATTTGATGCTGAAGAAGGGGTAGTGAAGTTTCCAGTCTTATTTGGTCCTTGGCCTTCTTACAGGGCCAAGGGTAAAGAAACAGGGTACAAGAGTGAATTTGGTGATAGGGGAAAGCTTTATGTGTACCTTGCTCGCAAAGAAAATAGACTGACATCAACTACATAGGTCACTAAAGCAGCCTCTGATTTTTTACTATGGGTAGAAATCTATCTCGTAGTGAAGGCGTTGTCAAGCCTCATTTTCTCCTACCCCACTGAAACATCATGGCCCCTAGCTTTTCATTGTAAGAAATGGGCTCCTTCATTGGATTATTAATTTTGGAAGCCTAGACTTTTTATCCTTCTCATGCTATAGAAATACATGGCATAAAAGAGTAGCTCATACTGTTGTTTAAGAGACTTGGGCGGCAACCCTGGAGCAGGAGGTAACATGGTGATGAAGAGCTTTGTGACACAACTATGGTTCAAAATATACTATAATCGGACGGTATAAAGCGCTGCCAGCTCAGAAGCTACAAAATGCTTCTTGAACTAACAAACAAAAATGAGTGCAGTATGCTTAGTACAAGAGGTTTGAGTTTAGCTACTGAAATATTTAGGCAAATCAGTGAAATGTAAAGCTTCAGCTGGTACAATATGTACCCTTACCTGCAGCTGCAGAGTGTATTTGCTTAAAAAGCAAGTTTAATCTCAGCTGACAGCCTGTGACTAGTGTTCATTAGGAAACGATTGCTCAGGAGGCATTAGTGTCTGCAAGTCTTTGGTAATTGGAAGGAGGAGGTGCAATATATTTGATAGGTAATGGTGTATCAGAGGGGCTCAATGACGGTAACAGGTATTGCTCTCTACAGACATCTACATAAATACCCAGGGTTTTAGTAATGAGGATTTCAGATCGGATTCTAGAGCACTGTGAAAATAGAAACTTCTTAAGATTTTGCACAGAAAGCATGTTCCTGTGTTCATTTTGACCAGCTGTCCTAGGCGCAGCTGTCTATGCACGTGCTCTTGGTTAGTTTTGTTGAAACTCTGTTATCTAAGCACATGTTTGAGCACTCTTATTTCTACTGTGCTCAGTGTACACTGAAGTCTGTGTTTAAACTCCATTTGGCTTCACTGAGGTCAAGGTCAGCAGCTATTCTGTGAAGTCCCTGAAGATTTTACTGATGGTTTTCCTATTAAGTAAAAGACGTAGTTATATGTATGCTATCTGATATGTAGTTATCTCACTAATGCATGAAAACAACGTTTGAGTTGCTACCGTTTTCCCCTCTATTTGCATACAATTTTATTCCTAACAGCTCTCTGTATACTATTATTATAGGTATCTTGTAGAATTTTTGTTGTGCTCTTATAAGAGAGCTGAAATGCATACCTATTTAGACATAATTTCATCACATGTTCTCTTCAGAATAAGAAATTCCTATCCTGCTTTTGACTTGAAGACAAACACTGGGAAAATTTGGAGTGTCGCGACAAGGTTCCCAGACCATATCCTTGGTGAATCAAAGTTCAGAATCAGCATTTGGACAGATTATTCACCATATCCTCTGCTTCTTACACAACGTGGTAAGTGATTAAGGTGCCCATATCCTTCCACAATTCACTTCCATGAAGATGATAGCAAAATGCATTTGTTACCTGGAAAGGTACTTGGAGAGAAGCCTTATGTGGGTCTTGAGTGCATACTTTGTCAAGCATGTTCAGCATATTTGCTGTAAAATTAAAATCACATTAAATATTAAGCTTGGCGAGTGTATAGATATCTGCTTTATTTAGTCACAGTTGGGACCAATTCTGGCAGTCTCAAAATGGGCCAACAATTCAGACTTTGATTTTGAAGGAATTTAAACTTGTGCCTAATTTGAAGTGTAGGGGTACTCCCAAAGAGTTGTGGAATGTTTTGCAGCCTTGACTCAGTTTCTGAATCCAAGACTTAAGAGTCTGCAGTTGCTAAGACTCCTCTGCACCCAAGGTTCTGTACAGGTCAGGGAAAGTACCTGTTGATCACAAGCGAAACAGGAGACATTCCAAATGGCTGTAAGGAAAAGGAGAATAATTAAGAATTGGAACAGTTTGCTCATGGAGGTTATGAAGTCTCCATCCATGGAGGTTTTTAAAATCCTACGGGATAAAACCCTGAACAAGCTGGTCTGCATTCAGTGTTGGCCCCACTTTGGGAAGGAGTCTGGACTTAGATGAGCCTACTGAGATCCTTCCCAACCTGAATTTTTCTGTCACTAGTGGCTGTGGGAAGCTGCCACTGCTCTAGTACATCCTGTATCAGTGGTGAATGGGAGAATATTTGATTCCATCTCTGGTAATTTTTACCTCTTAAGCCACATCAGTAAAAATGAAATGCATTTAAAATATTTTTTTCCACCCTCTCTTCCTGTGCTGCTTCATTAAGTGACAGTCTTTTTTATGAATCTTTTCTTCAGTTGTTAAGGAATTATTTGGCTGTAACAGGCTGAGTATTAGTTTGTTTGATGGGTTGAAAGCTGAAAATCCAAAACTCTACAGAATGTTAGTCAACATATATTTAAAAATGTATCATAAATTATATAGTTTATAATAAAATATTCTATATAAAATAATTTATTATATAATATGTACTGTTATAATGTCATACATCATATTAATATTA
>NW_010558125.1:0-8791 GCF_000687285.1 Phaethon lepturus | reverse complement strand
AATATATAAAATGCATATACACATTAATTTAATTCTTGGTTATGGCTAAAAAGGTGTGCACAACAGAAACAATAGAAAGTAAAATTCTGGAGCTTTCTTGTGTCATGAGCAGCATCAGAGTCAACTTTTGCATCAGACCATGTTCACATGTGGAATATGTACCAAGATATTATCAGGAAAATTAAAAAATATATATATAAAAAAAAATTTGACTCTTCCTTTCAATTTGGGAAAGTTGCACAGCTCTTCATTCCAGCTACCTAAAAAATTGCTAATTTCATCTAAATGGACATAGATTCTGTGACTTCTTGTAAAGTATTTGAAACAAAATTATAAAAACCAAAAGAAACCAGGTGTGGCTTGATCTAATTCCTCTTGATGGAGCTAGTCTGCAGCAGTAGTTAAGAATTACAAAGAAATTCTTATTTTCTTTGCTCAGGTATCTGGCCTGGAATTCTCTAGCAAGCTACTATTAATTTTTCTTGCTATCTTTATTTACAGCTGGCTGTATTACTCATGACTTAATTGGAGAGATCCTCCATTGCACAAATCGATACCCAGTCCAGGAGGGCTGCCTTCTAAGTGTCTGCGGGTCTGATGAATTCTTACAAAAGTAAGTATCTCATTAAGAGACAGCATTGGGTATGTGTAGTGTAATATAAGCTGTGCATTCACTGCACTCTGCTTACGTGCCATGTAAACAGAACCATAGGCAGAGTTAGAGTATTATGTTCCAAACACTTAATGTATAGTTTCTGAAACTCCCGGAACATATGGTATTTATGTCCTATGGAGATGATGGTGTACTCTAGCGCAAGGATTCAAATCCTGGCTCCTTTATATTAGCTTTGTGCAGCCTTGAATAATTTGTTTCACTCCACCGTGCTTCTGGTCTTTCCCATCCATAATACAAGGATGCTGCTACCTCCCGTATCTCATAGGAGTCTTATAAGCATGAGGGGGTATGCATATCCTCAAAGGGGGAAATCACTGAAGAGAGAAGAAACAGCATTATACAGCAGCATAGCTGAGGTTGATTTTTCTTCATATCCAGTTGCAACAGTAGTAGAGCAAATGAAGTCAGCCTTTTGGGGCTGACTGCAAGTTGAAGAAAAACACATTACACATACAAACAGGTCTTTCTGAATGTATGTAGTCTACAAGTAAGGAAGTAAATGCTCTGATTCACATTCATTTGAATAAACTCTTGTGGTGGTTGAAAGCTCTACTGGACTCAGGTAGTTGTTTCTTGCCCTCTGGCAGCTTGAATTCAGCTGTCAGCAAAAGCGAGCAGATTTTGTGTTGAAGCAGCTAAAGTGCAGGCTCTTGTCAGCTGTGCCGTGGGGACGGTGACTCTCAGCAGAAGGGGAGAAGCTGGCAGTTCTCTGTGCTAGCATGTTAAGCTGGCACTGCAGGAATCGCAGCTCATCTGTTAGAGATGGAAAAAGTGTTAGATAAAATAGTATACGTCTATAACTGAAAGGAAAAATTTCAGAAGCAGTCATATTTGCAGGATAATGTAAAGATTACCTGAAGTAGTCCAAAGCAAGTCAGCTTGATTAAAGTAGTTGTGAGAGCAAGTGTCACGCCATGTAAATTAGCTTTGCGTGGACACTTCTACTCTCACACAGGTACGCAGGCCAAATGTTCAGATGTTTATGGTGGATTATGCTTTGCAACTGAAGATGGAGACCTCGACGTGAGCTGGTACAGCAGAGCACTGTGCTGGAACCGCTGCGCAGAGAATCAGGTCATACACAGATCTGTTAATTACATAAGCAGGCCAGGTTTTTTTTTATTTTCAAGTCTCTCTTTTCATTTCAAACTAATTGCTAAAGAAAATGGAAATAATGAATCATTATATTGAGGGTGAGCTCAGTGCGTTTCAATACAGTGTACAGTATGTTCTAAAGAGTTTTATTTTCACTGTTGGGAAGAACACATCAATAGTGGACTGTTTAAATTCCTGCACTTGCAGAATCTCTGCACGTCTCATTAGCAGCGAAACAAGGTCAATAATGTTCTCAGCTTTTTTGCTTTGCCTCTTCACCGTCATGCAGAAAGCTCAGAGCTGCACTTCTGACCTCAGCAGCTTGTAATTCTATACTATCCCGTACTTTCAGCTCCCTTTCTTCTGCCTTCTCATCAGAGTCCTGATTCTGAAATTTGAAACCCCAGACCGTAATGATCCCTCGGGTAGCTTAACACAGCCTGCGGAGTTGCCTCAGGGTGAAATTTTTCTTGTGTTTGGGCTATCTTTTAGTCCAAATTGCTTTTCTCGTGATGTTGTTAACAGTGATTTGATGTACTTGTGCAGAGTTCGTCCCCAGAAGAGTATTTGGAAGTCGTTCAGGGATGAATTCCAGTAGAAGTTCCCCAAGTTATGAGACAGCAAAGGGAATAAATACTCTGCAGCTCCTGCTTTATTGTAATCCAGAAAAAACCTAAAGTGAAGCCAAAATGGTGACATGATGAATTGTTCTCAGACCAGAGTGGTTTAGTGAGCCAGACAACATTGTGAAGATCTGTCAAAAGCTCTCATTTACTATTATATTGGACTGTATTTATGAGCATTTCACCCTGCCTCCTGCAGAAGCACCTGAAAGACTTGATGATTTCTGGAATCCATTTAGCTTCGAATGAGATGGGCAAAAAAATACTTGTGTGCTAATGACCATTGCACTCAGCACCACAAGATTTCGTCATCCATTATTCCCTTCCTAAGGAAATATCCATGAGCTCACATCCTGTCTGACGCACAAATAGAATACCAGATTTCAAATATCCAAATTTAAAAAAAATCAGAAGGCTGTGTACAGGCTACAGGTCAGTCCATAACTAATACAGCCATCCGTAAAATTCTGGTTTGGAATCTCATGTAGTTTCTGGTCTTCAAGTTCATTTTGTTTACTGATCAGAAATCCTGGCCTTGCCTCAACCTGCAGGCTTCCTTTTTCTTGCAATGATTCCTTTTCCCACAAATTTTTCTTACAGTGCCTGTAGAAGCTGTCAGGATTCATTTCCACCTTGTCCCTGCCTCTTCTGTCATTGTAAGGTGTACGTTAGTTACTTCCCTGGTCGATTTGCTTTTTTAGATGCTCCGTGTAAGTGGATCTGGAGGCAGAACCCTGTCTGAGAGACAGAGACCTCTTGAAAGAAGAGAGGAGTAAAACCCTATCTGTGTCATCACCGCTATTCGTGGAAGTTTCTGATTTTCATGTGTATCCATAGACCCTCTTTCTCTGGGTTTCCCAGCTGTGGGTGTGCTCTCCACTCCCCTACGCTTGTCCTGTTCATGATCATCTTTTATTTCTTGGAGGGCCATCTGCTGTTTCTAAAAATTCTTCACTTTATCATCCCATCATGCAAACCTTCTACATCTACTTTTAAACCTTGCTCTCGCAGTTTCCTATTTTTCCCTTAGATTTAGAATAGGTGCCCCTAAAAATGATTTTATGATGCCCTTCATGAAATATGTTATATAAAAATAAATTAAATTGGGGTTAAGCAGCTTGTGTCAAATAACTCCTAGCTCTCAATGCCAGCAGCAAGCCAAAACAAACTCTTCTCATGTGACAGCAATGAATCAATCCTCCGTTTAGACATTTTTTTGTCTTTAGAGCTACAGGCCACAAGCTCAGAGCATCCTGAAATGCCTAATAAAACAAAACACATGACTGTACATAAGAATATGGGTCCCTCTTTTTCTAAACTTTTTTTTTATTGATCTGTCTGTTAGCAAGAGTTTGCAGTAATGCGAACCCAGCAAAGGAATATAGTCCAAGGATATTTATAAGCTTTATTTCTAAACATACCTTTTGTTTTTTTTAAGGCATTGAATTTATTAAAGGACCTTTTCATATGTATTTTTAATTCCATTCATACTCTACCGTAGTGTAATTTGCACAGTTACCTTAGTGCTTTGCAGTTTAGCCAATGTAGTGAGCAGGGGTATGGAATAGAAAAGTCTAAATGCTTATCGTTTATGCTCACACGCATGCCTGTGATCTTACAGATGACATTTTTTTGCCTTACTAATTCTATTCTTGAGAATTGAGATCTAAATAAGAATTGGTTTTCACTCAAAGTGAAGTTTAAGCTATTAATTATACACTGGGCAGAGTTATATTCATGCAGATTGAGATCATAAGAAGCAAGCATCTTTTGGATGAATATGTTCTTTGTAAAAAATAAACTTCATTTTCTCTTGTCACTGCAGATTAAGTTTCTCATTCAGAGATGCTGCTCAGCTGAGTCCTTTAAAAAAAAAAAGTCTGATTGAACTGCATTAGGATTTGGAGCTTATAGTACATCAGAGAACCTTGCTGTGGGGAAGAAAAATTATCTAGCGGTGAGGTATTCTCAAGAGACTGAGGGATTTTTCCCTTTCTCTGCTTCTGATATATTTTGGGACCACAGGCAAGTCACATTACTTTGACCAGTTCATTACTGTGTCTCTTAAAGACAAAAACTGCCTTTCATTTTATGTCTTTTGCCATGGCATTCTCATTAAAGCTGTATTCTCCACATAGTAATTCCAGCAAAAAATAGGGGGAAAACTGTTGAGTTAATAATGTTGTAGCATTTTTGTGTTTCCTTTACAGAACTCAGAGCGCTGTAATATCAGAGTTACTGATAATCAACCTGTCCTCCAAAGAGGACTATATTAAATTTATCTTCATAGTACAGATATAGTAGCAGATTTGCATAGTGTGTTATAGCCTGGGATACGGCTAAAAGCTAGTCTGTCATCTATGGCAAAGCTACACCTCTGTTTCTTGTAGTTCATTTTTCATCTAGACAAGGTTTCCACATTATTTTATTGATGCATTAATCCATTTTGTCTAGTCTCTCGTGTCACAATACCTGTCAACATTTTTCTCTTTGTATTTGTGCAAATAAGATCCACTCATGAAGTCAACTGAATGGCCAGTACTTCTGACTGCAGTGTTTCAGGCAGCATTGCTATGTCAGTAAAGGATTTGATGATGACACAGCAGAGCTAACACAAACCACCTGTGTAAATGTAGTTATAACCACAAAATTCAGCTTCCGTTGGTGTAGCTTGTTTCGCCTGGAAGTGTGATGACATGGAATAGTTATATGGGCAAAAGGTAGTTTTTATACATCTGTGGTACAAAATTGTAACTGCAGAGGAGGGTATAGCTATACCAATTTACAGTAGCAGTACACTCCTCTGTATTGGTGTAGGCATACCAATTTCTGCCATTGGCTTGGTGTAATATTGGCATTGCAGTAGGAATCTGTATACTGGAGGATTCAGGAAAAAGTGACTCAGGACTCCCAGATGTGTTTCTCTGTAATTTTCTTGTTACTACACCTGTCCTAAGGTTGAAAGTAAAGCAAGATGGAAAGAGCAGGAATAATGGCAGGGTAAAAGGTAAAAAAAAGGCGTGAGACAGTTCTAAAGGGTGCAAGGATCATGGGAGAGTTCATCACTAGAGTCACGAGGCAACTTAGGTAGGTGAAATGAGGAGAGGAAGAAGTTTCAAGAAAGCCATAGGTAGGCATAACGCAGATATGAACTGAGGAGCATCAGAAGAGAATCTGTGCATTCCCAGGAACTGGGAATTGGTTGCTTGGACTTCTGCTTGTAAAAGGATTTGAGAAGGGTACTTCCCACCAGTACAGGTATTTCATCACGTTGGTGTTAACTTCTCTCACTTTTACATCTGTACGTTATGCTCTTAAAATCAAAGAACTTTGCCAATGGATGGAAGCACTATCCAAGGACATTGCTTTAGGATTTTGTTATGTCAACTGGAAATAGGTTTGTCCTCTGTGACCTTTAATGTATTTGTTTTATTAAAAAAAAAAAAAAAGAAATCCTATATCCACATTTACACCTTTTGTGGCCTGTAATGGAGAGTTTGCATTTTAGTTACCTATAGTGTAGTGTAGGCGCAGAACATTTACAAGATACATGAATTCCCTGTGATTTTGCTGAATGGCAATTATGTACAGCACATTTATTTAAGTTTAATCATTCATTTCTGTGGGGGACCTCCGCTGCCACGTGAGATACGTGTCTCTCCCCTAAGTAATTATGTACAGCACATTTATTTAAGTTTAATCGTTCATTTCTGTGGGGGACCTCCGCTGCCATGTGAGATACGTGTCTGTCCCCTAAGTCGCTCTTTCCATGATTTATTCATAGGGCAAGTGGTTTCTTTGGAATTAAATCCAGCCATTTTTTTTCAGACATTCTATGAAAAGTCCTTTTTAGGTAGAAAGAAACACAGTATATATCTGAATTCTTAGTTTTCCATGGCAATTGACAAACCAGAAAACATTCCTCTTTCCTTCATGGCCCAGGGACTTCTGAAACAACTTACTGTGCTGTAAATCTGTATAAATATAGAGTATCTCTTTTGGTACTCATATGGCTGGAAGCTTGAAAGAAGCAACATGAATCTAATTGAACACACACTAGAGTTGTAACTGATGATGCATATTAACTTGTTTTGGTGATGAATTTGCCTTTGCAAAAATCAGTGTCATCTTCCCTTCCTATTAATCCAAAGGGTTTTTTTAAATGTGAAAAGATGTTCACCTTAACTCTGAAATAATTCTGCATTATTTCACCTGATTAAAACCAAAAGTGGAAGGGCAACACTGAAATGATTTTTTTTTTTTTCCCCAAGTAATTTTAAGAGTGATTGTCGTGTTTTACCCCCAGCCAGCAACTAAGCCCCACGCAGCCGCTCGCTCACTCCCCCGTGGTGGGACGGGGGAGAGAATTGGAAGAGTAAAAGTGAGGAAACTCATGGGTTGAGATAAAGACAGTTTAATAAGTAAAGCAAAAGCTGCACACGCAAGCAAAGCAAAACAAGGAATTCATTCACCACTCCCCATGGGTGGGTGGGTGTTCAGCCATCTCCAGGGAAGCCGGGCTCCATCGCGTGTAATGGTTAGTTGGGAAGACAAATGCCATCACTCTGAACGTCCCTCCACCCCTTCCTTCTTCTTCATCCCAGCTTTACATACTGAGCATGACATTATATGGTATGGAATACCTCTTCGACCAGCCTGGGTCAGCTGTCCTGGCCGTGTCCCCTCCCAGCTCCCCGTGCACCCCCAGCCTCCTTGCTAGCAGGCCAGCATGAGAAGCTGGACTGTCCTTGACTACTCAGCAACAACTCAAAACATCAGCACATTATCAACATCTTCTCCTTCCAAATCCAAAACACAGCCTCACACTGGCTTCTGTGAAGAAAATTAACTCTACCCTGGCTGAAACCAGGACAGTGATAAACTAAGGCTGTGTTATAACTTAGAAGATGTTGCCAAGAGTGACAAGTGGGCTAGAAGCTACTCTGAAGAGGCAAAGAAGAATAAGGGATTCCTCTGTCATGGGGCACTAGAGCATCCTTGACCAGGAGAGTAGTTTGTAGGAACCACTCCAGCTGAGTGAGCAGAGCTGTGTCTGACCTTAGCTGGCATATGATTTCAGAAGGAGGAAGACAGACTCACAGCTTCTTTTACCATCTCTGTGTGAGTTGCACAGGGTGAGAACTTTGATTTCTTTGAAAAATCAAAGGCCATCTGTCTTAATGTATGTGATTTTCAAGCTTATAGCTGATATTTGATTTTCAAGTTGGGTATCGAACACTACAAGTTGTTTTATGGTGGTGCTTCTATAACCAAGATACTTTGTATAAGTTGCACTAATTTGGGTTTGAGGAATATGCATTAAAAATCTCAAGGTTTGGGAGCACATGCAGTTTGTTTAGGATATTCTTTCTCTGTTTCATTGTTGTTCTGTTACAGAACTTAATAGTTAAAGATATAACTAAGCCATTATTCTTAAATTGTTTCACCAGAAAATATGCCAGAACCAAACCCCATCATTTTTCACAGAGGTAGGTGCCAAGTACATGTTTTATGTTATCCAATCTGCTTTGCACTTAGAATTTAGTCCACCAGTGCTTTTAGGAGAAGGAGAGAGGAAAAAAAAAAGAAGGAAAGAGCAAACAGAGATAACCATTTGTGTTTTTGTTTTTTTGGTTTTTTTTCCCCAAACTGCAGTAATCATACTTTGGGCAGCCATGAAAGTCTTCGCAAGACAACCACCTGCATTCAGCTTCGACTACACAACGCTAGTAATTTGAAGCAAAGTTTGGCTCGAACGGTATGTTGTCTTTTTTTTCCCCTCTTTTTCTCTCTCCCTGAAGGAATAAAATTCCACCAAACCTTTTATGTAGCAACCTGCAATAATAATCAAAGACAGATTATTTTCTTTCCTGAGTGTGCATATATTATTGCTGAACTCCTGTTCAAATGTACTGGGGAACATCTCTGCTTTGCTGCTGTACTAATATCTAGTATGTTACTGTAGAGAACACACAACTGAAAAAGACCAAAGGTTACCTTTTTAGAAAAAATCAGTTTCATCAGAATTTAATGATGCTTTTTATTTCAGGTGGTCATAGAATTCTTATTTTTAATTGGCCTTTCTATATTTTGAAATATAACATGGGCAAAACCACTCGAAGTACTGTGTAAAATTAATTAGATCTGGATTCTTGTCATTGTCACTGAAAACCAGGGTAGGCTGATAAAACCCAGAATCACAGTTGGTGTGTTTGTGCATGTGTGACAGGCATTTGTGTGTGTATGTGCTTGTTTGTGGGCAAGGAGAAATGTTGTCTGTAGACATGTAGTTCTTACAGAAAAGATAGTTTTATCATAATTTTAAAGTCAGGGAGAGTCAGAACCATGCTGGCCCAGCCAGCATGGGTTCATGGGTTCATGAAAGGCAGGTCCTGCT
>NW_010558124.1:20824-26852 GCF_000687285.1 Phaethon lepturus | reverse complement strand
GTCGTCTGTGCGGTTGCGCCTTTGGAGACGGACGGTGGATACTTCTTCAGCCGGAGCTCTCGGGAGCGGGAGCAGCCGCCCTCCTGCGAGGGCCACAGGCGATTCTTCAGTCGCTGTTTTGTCAGTGCCAGGTCGCTGCTGCTGCTGCCCTGGATAAAACGTTGCCTACTGTCCCCGCTGCACATGGGCTCCGTTCTCATCCCCTCCTTGCCTGCCGTCCTCCCTCCCGCCTTTCGAGCGCTCCTGGCGGCCTCCCGTTCCCTCTGGCAGCCGGTATTACAGATCTGTGTTACTGTGGCCCGTGGGATGCGGCACATGGGGCGTCTGTAACTTGGCACTGACTTTGTGTCGGGTTGCGGTAGGTGTGTGGATTTAAGGGAGGGCTCGCTGTCCTCCGTTCACCTCAGTACTCTCCCTGTCCCCCCGGAATGGGGTCATTTTAATTTCTTCTCTTTTTGCCTGAGACCTGCTGGAGGAATGGGGTGGTAGAGCAGGTGCGCGCTCCCCGAGTTATTCACAATGTACGGAGAAAAAACTTCGAGCAAGTTTGAGGGTTTCTCAAAACTTTTGTCAGGTCAGCAACTCTGCGTTCCTCACACCTCTGCTTCCCCCTTTCAGAGTGCCTTGTGTCCCATCTGTCCTCTCCCCCTTCTTTCCATCATTCCCTCTTTTTTCTCCCTTTCAGCTTTCAGGGCGATCTCCCATTGCCGGACAGACGGACAAAGATGTTAAGTGCTATGTGCAGGATCTTGGCTAGTGACTGCGACTGTTGGCCAAGCTAACAAAACTGCAGCTTGGCGGGCATGTCTGTTTATACCTCTTGAAATGCAATACCTGCAGAAGGGACACACGTGGCCTCTGGTGCCTGGGTAGCTGAGTCACGGGCTTCGGCCGCTTCTGGGGTGGTTTTATATCTCCGAGAAGGAGCATGATGGCGGCTGTTAATACCTCCACAATAGCAGTATCCTCCACCCCACAGGCACACACACACAGAGCCACCTCGCGCTGAAATCAGGGCAGCCTAAATAATTGATTTCCAAGGCAGAAGAAGGCATGTCATAGTGGGAGGGGACGGGCTGCACTGGGGTGAGCGTGCGGTGGCCGGGAACCTGCCAGCCAGGGCTATGGGGACGAGTTGAAGCAGAGACACATGGGCAGGGACACATAGGAGTTTGGAGGGGTGATGGAAAATCAGCGGTGACCACAATAAACGTATCGTCCAGTACTGATGTGCGCAGTGGCGATGCTTGGGCCCCCCTTGTGCGAGATGCTGTACAAGCACATATTGAGAAGTGTATAAATGGTGTTTGTTCTTCCCTTCCTCATAATGAAGGGTAATGAAATAATTGCCTCTTTACCCAAGTTATCTATAAAAACATGTATCAAAGTTCCTTTATTTAAATATCTCTGTACAAATAACCTCAGGAAACTGTATTTTAAGCGCTGTTGATATCACACCTTATTAAGAATTGAGCATGATGGTTTACGAGGAGCAAAGGAATTCTTTTCTCTCCAGTAAAATCTGATCAAAAGTTTATTTAAATAAATGAGAACTTTGTTCATGTCAGTAGCACTTGGCCAGTCCTGTAGAGTGCTAGCTATTTTTTTATTTATTTGTCAGGCAAAGATTTTAAGCACAGACACAATGAACTAATTCAAGAAGCAGCGTGCAGTACGGGCTAATGATCTAATAGGTTGAAAATGCTTTATCTCCCTAGTTGTTAATTTTAAGTTTTACGATATAAAGGCAAGTTACAAAAGAAAAAATTGTTACTATTTGTTCCTTTGCAGTTTTAAACTGTGTGTTTAATGTTACATCTTTTGATAGGCTTTTGGGCAAAGTTACTTCTTGTTTAAGGAGAAAAATGCTTTGTTTTGGGGGAAAAATGGGCCATAGTTTAGCCCTTTTATGGAGTTCATTATACGCATTGTAAAACCCCTTTACCAGTAATTAATTCCATGAACAGTGAGTTCAGCTCTGCTCGATTTCCTTGCCGTCTGAATATAGAAATGAATTAAAGAAAAAATCCCAAAGAGGGCATGAAGAAGCACAGCTTGGAAGATCAGGTATAAAGAGCCTCATTCATTCCGGTTTATCTGTAGTACAGGGATATGCCCTTACTCCATGAATCATCTCCTGACATCTGTTTGCAGCGCTGTTTTCTTAGCAACTGTGGCTCTGTTTTAGATCTGAACTCTCAATGGCTGGGTTTGTATGGAGAGATGCGAAGAGACGATCCAAACTCTTCTAGCAAAGCTGTGCCTTTCAGCCCGTTTACCGAATTCCTTTTCTTCCCTGGGGCACAATAAATACCGGTTTTAAAAGTCTACCAGCTGAGATGCTTTTTCTGTGCATGTGCAGAGAGATGCTTATCTGTTGCTTACCACAAATGAAGCGTTTCCCCAACACGATCTGACAGCGTGGGAGAGCACCTATGAGGTTGCAGTGGGTTGTGTTGTTTCTCATATTGAAGGAATGAGCCGTGTGTGCCGCCACACTTGCCCTAGCTTTCCTGCGGTTTATTTTGAACTGTCAGGGGCCTTTTAGATGTGGGAGAGGACGTGGTCTCAGAGGAACGCTGGAAATGTAGACAGTGGTGGTAAGGACCCACTCCGAGCCACATGCCTGTTTGAACAAGTAGTTGGATTAGGTGGTGGGATTATACACGTGGAGTGTGGAGCGCTGTATGAGTAACGCTTCGGGACTGGATCTGTAAGCTGCGATTAAAGAGAAGGTGACATTTCATACACCTCTCACCTAATCTTCCTTTGCCTGAATTTCATCCCTGGCTGGTGTGGGTGGAAGACTCCTGTAATTAAGACTGAGGTGGCCATGTAGCCACTGGGAGATCAGGTTGATCTGATTTTTGCCAGCTGTGCTCTGTGGAGGGGATTGAGACCTGGCTTGGGTCCGGGGAAGTTTTATAGTTAGCTGATGTAGCCGAATTGGTCTGGAGCGTAAATGTATGTCTGGGACTACAAATGGCATGTCCATGCAAAGGGACAGGCTATGTTTATTCCTCCCATGCCATCGTGCAGCTTCCTCAGGAGGAGCAAGAGATTATTCCTACTGGATTATGAATCAAAAAATACAGTGTATATTACCTCACAGGACGTGGATTTGACTGCCTACCTTTCCTGGACTGACTTGCATCCTGTGGAGCATGAAGGGTGTCAGCAGCAAGTAGTCACTGTGAAGGATGCACGTATTTTGGCTTGGTATAAAGCTGAGAGGGGAGAGACCCCTGATGTCTGGAGCATTTTGTCTGGAAAGGGCTTGCAGAGTGAGATGGGAAGGCTAAACAGTGTTTCTGAATACCGGCCAGCTTCCTGTGACCTTCATGGATCGCACACAAGTCCCAGTGTTAGTGAGGATATGAAGACGACTACGTCTATAGATCACCGAAATCACAGTGTTCACAGCAGGAGACGAAGCAAGCTGCTTCTATGGAGATGCAAAAGGGCTAGAACAGGGGCAGAAGAGGGAGTCGGGGGAAAAAACTTTTGTTTAGCTGGACTGCGCACACAGGAAGGGAGCAGAAAGCTGCGCTGGGGAAAGGGCTGGTGGAGAACAGGCTGTTATCTCCCCAAAGGAGGGGAAGTGGGGCAGAGCTTTGACTCCGAGCTTAACTTCGGTGTCTGGTCTGTCGTGGGGAGGCATGTTTGCTTTGTAACTGTCCTGCAGCCTGCTGATAACTCCCTACACAGTGCAGCCGCACAGATTGACTCGAGGTTTTTAAAGAATTGCTGACCCTGATACAAGCGGTACTGCTTGTGGTCAGGGATGGGGAAGAAGAGAAAAGAATGGTATTAGTTATTTGAGCTTTAAGACTCAGGCTGCAAGTTCTATCAAAGGAAATGACAATTAAGACAGAAAACAAAGCACTTGTAATTACTTTCATGGAAGTGTAGGAAGGAGGCAGAAGTGTGGGTTTTAAAGGAGTAAGTTTTGCTTTCCAAATCTTTTGGCCCGTTGGTTGCCAGGAGAAAGACAAGAAGTTGGTGAATGATGGAGTGAAAGGGTAAGGCAGAGAGGGGAATGAATACGCTGCTGAACATGCCTTGTTGGTCTGCGGCAAACGGTCCGTGAAGCAGTTGTAAAGACACTTCAGAAATGGGTTTGGTTGAGTTTGCATTAGTGATACCTTTGTTTTGGGTTGGGTTGGTTTGTGTTAATAACTGCCTGAATGATGCAGGGAAAGAAATGAAAGCTGCCCCACAAGCAGCACGTCCTGCTTCTTGGAGACTCTCCTGTAAGTGAGCAATGTGGAGCTTTGCTTGCGGGAATATTTGGTGAAAGTGTCAAGTTCAGTGACTAAATAAGCTCTTCTAGCAAAGCCAAGCCCTCTCGGTGAAGGTGGTTGCGTATTGTCTAGTTACAAGATGTTTATGAGGGAGGGAAGCACAGAGCACTTGCATGATGCGTCTCTGGTAGAGACACCTTTTCTCCCATAAGTGTAAAGCGAGGGGGGGTGCTTCTCTGCTTACTTCCTTTCCCCCAGCTTAAAAGGGTGAGATTCATCTTACCAAATTACAGCATATCTGCCTGCATGAGAGACAGTTCTCCAGACTCCTTTCAGAGTCACTAGAGAGGAGCAAACACTTTTGGGCCATGATTCATCCACACTGCATTGGACATCTAAAAATACATTGGACAAACTGCCCTAAAAGTACCTGTTTCTCTCCATTGTTTCTGCAGAGTTCAAACAATGAATGCGCATGGAGGCGTCTCGCTTGTAGCTGTTTAGTGTCAGGAGAGCTGAATCTCGGCCAAACTGTCTAATACCCAAGCAGAGATTCCAGGAGGGCTCCTGGTGTCCTCATTTCTACCAGACTTGGCGTCTGTGTAGATTGCACGGTGTAAGGCAGTGTGCCTGGAGGGCTTTACCCGAGACCGGAGAGCAGACAGCAATGTCCAGTTCAAAGCCTTCCTCCTCCCCTGGTCAGTCATTGGATTCAGAAGAGCTTTGGGCTGGACCCACAGTGCCAGACAAGCTTCTGCTATAAAATAAGAGGCCTCAGGGGATTTGCAGAGTGGCTTTTTCAAAGTTGCACATCAGGTTAGTGGCAGAGGTGGAAGCAATGAGGACGGCTGCAGGCTCCCAGAGGTGTGTTCCTTCCCCTGCCCGTGCTCCTCGCAGCTGCCTTGCAATCTGCTGCTCTCCTGGGGGTGAGACCGGCTGCCTGGCGCTTGGTGGTGGACGGCACCCGGTAGGTACTCATTTCCTTTTTCTGAAAACCTTTTGCAAAATTATATAGGCTGCTACTCATCCTCCTTTCCCTGTCCTTTCTCTTCCAAAAAATCCATAGTTCAGGCACATAGCTGAATTCTTGTGTGTCCACTGGGCTGGTGTGGGTAATTGTATGTTTAGCAAACAGCTAAACCTTGAAGGCGTAAATGAGCTTCACTTCAGGCTCGCAGTGGCGTGTGTGATTATTCAGTGGTGTTCAGATGATATGTGGGAAATATTTAAACTGATATATGTAAAACTCTTGCAATGCATATCTACGTGCAAAGCTCAGGCAGCTTTGGAGCTGCTCGGGGAGCTGTGAGCTGGTCTGCTCTGAAGTGTTGCTGTCACTGCTGTGTTATTTAGTGGCCTGGGAAAAAAAAAAAATCATTAGCTCTTCTGGAAAAAGCCCAACTTATCTGCACAGGTAAACCAGGTATGATAGGGATAAAATTTCTCTTGTGTGGCGAACTAGTTTACAGCAGAAAGACTTCCTTTGCTAAATGAGCTGAGTGTCAAGGGGGGAGAATTTGTTGAAGGAATTTGCTTGTGTAGCAGAGATAGGAAGTACAGGCGAGTACTGAGTGTTAAATAGATCCTGTGCACTTCTGATTTCAGACAAATACCAGAGCATTCTCCTATCTTTTTTTTTTTTTATATGAGAGAAAGGATATGTTCACAGTGAAATAGAAAGAACATGTTGTCTGAGCCGGCATTTGATTCCTGAAGTTCTTCTTAGGGAGTCCATGTGTGAATTCCAAGAGGTGAAACAAATTGCAATTTGATGCCAGAGAGAA
>NW_010558124.1:5228-20793 GCF_000687285.1 Phaethon lepturus | reverse complement strand
GGGAAAGAGCAAACTATTAAGTAAGAGCTTGGAGAAAAGCCAGTCTCTAAAAATAAACATTGGAGATCAATTCCAGGTATTTCCTGGTATTGTCATCCTGCTTCATCAACCACTTGGACTGTAACAAGTGGTTTCACAGCAGACTGACAGGTTTAGGGTTGCTTGTTATTTTTTGTTTTTTTAAAGAAAAAAAAAAATTACTGATGGATTGTTCGCAATGTTTCTTGTGCAGAACTGGGTGGGATGTTAGTGATGAAATACCCCTGGGATAGAGAGAGCAGAGCTTGTTATTGTAAGAGGGAAGTAACAGCAGAGCTGGCTTTGTTTCGGGGGAGTGAAAAATCGGAATTTTCTTCCCAGTTATCTGCCCAGGGCATCTCAGCAGCTCCTAAGGGAGAGGAAGCAGATACTTGTGCAATGTAGGTGTGAGCAAACACTGTTCCTGCAGAGTAGTGCCTTACTAGGTCTGTAGGTAGGCTTAGAAGGGCTTTACAGATAATGTTGGTGAGTGAAGGCTTCACCTTGGAAAAGCTCGGAGGTGATTCTGAACACGTTTCTTCTTGCAAAGATTCTCCAAAAAGCCAGTCCAGGAGTTTACTGTACTGAAAGCCAATGTGGGGATTGTAAGGAAATTGAGGCATATCCTGTTCCAAGGACTTGCGTTGGCGGTCACACGCCAGATCGTTGCTGGAGTCTTGGACGGTGACTCCGAGAGGCATGTCTCTGCAAACCGTTCAGAAACATGCCTCAGTGGGCTGGAGTTGGCTCGGGTGGCCAGATGTGGCTCGCGGCTTACCTCACCTGCTTGGCTGTGGCCTTGCTGCCTGGCCCAGGAGAGAATGGTACAGCAGCTCTGCTTATGCAACACACATTCTCTGCTGCTTGCCTGAACTTGTCTCTAAGTAACTTTTGTGTTAGTAATATTGCTGCCTTTCAGTGAGGGAGATGCACGGGGCTCATGGGCACTCATCCTGTTTTGTCTCCGTTGTAAGAAGTCCTGATTCTCACCAAAAGCAGCCGGGACAGCTCTGTGGCTCAGGTGCTGATGAGGAGACTCCATCATCCTGCATGGGCAGAAGGGGAATGCATGAAATAAGTAAGGCATCCTTTAGTCTGGGCTATTTCTAAGTTGGAGTCCTTGGCTTTGCAATTGCAATTGTGTTTTGTTTTTTGTGTGGTGAGAACAGTTTACTCTAGCAGGTTACTGTGTAGCACCAAGTTCTTTCTCTTGGGTTGTCTATGTGCAGTTTGGCTGTTTGGTCTTCTCTGGCAACAGTACCGGTAAGAATAACAGTGTTCGGCTTAGTTTTCACTGCACACAGAAAGTTATTCTACAGGCTTGAAACGATGCTATAAATCAGAGATTTAGTTTTGTTTTCCCTAAAGGGTGTTTTTTTTTTTTTCCCTAAAGCATCTAATTCTTTGAAGGCAAAGAGAAGGACATTTTATTTGTTTTAAGCAGTAAACAAAAGCGCTATACTTTGCAGAGCAGTGCAGAGGCTCTGCTGAGTTGCCCGAGCGAAGCACTGGGTTTCTCTCACGGCGGAGGGTCCCGCACAGTCAGCGTGGGAGACAACACTGTCGAAAGGCCCTTTTTCAAGTCTGTAAAACCGGCACAGACATGCGAACGTGTAGGCTGCACTCGTGGAAAGGCTGCTTTGCCCACAAACCTTGAAGTGCATGGGACAGGAGGTGTAAAAACAAACAAACGAGACCCTGACTAGCACTTGGGGGGGAATTTTCAGCTGGAAGAATTATATGGATGTGAAAAACGATCTTCAGAGAGGCAGCTCCTCCAGCTCAGAGCGGAGGTGTGCTGGGGAAGAGTGGTAGTTTGCATTGCTGTAGCCTCAATTGGACATGCTTGAGAGAGAAACTGATGAATTCACAGCTGCCAGACTAGGACCTATCATTTAAATTGTAATCTGCCCTTCAAATTTTGGCAAGCTTCGTTTGCCATTTGCCTGACAAATCTCTCTTTTGTGTCCTCCTTCTGCCTGTGTAAAACAGCAAGCACTGCTGGAGAGAGCTACTTGCAGTGGATTCCTTTTCTCTGCTATATTTAGTGATCAAAACAAGTTCGTGATCTTTACGGCAATACTGCCAAAGCAGATAGGTTTAGCATGAGACATGCCTTTTCTCTTTTGGCTCCCAAATACACATTGCATTTCACTTTCCTCCCCTTTCCTGACACCATCAATGGCTGTCTGCGGAGGGCTGTTGTGCAAACATTGCACTGCTGCTTCCAGTGCTCTTTAAGAACAAGTCCCAGCTTTAGTAAAAACTGTGTTTAGATTGCCATTATCCCTACCTTCCCCTTTTCTTAATTTCCTGAAAGAGCAGATTACTGCTCTTCAGGAAGACCTTTCTGAAAAAGAGCAGCCTTATGATTTAATTGAGAAACTCCAGGTCTTTTATTGCCTAGGCGAGCTTCACTCAACAGTATAATCTGTTTGTTAACCATCTGACTGTTTCCATTTTTTTGGGGAAAAAGGGAGTTAGGAAGGCAGTGGAAAGGAAACATTTGTATTCCTTCAAAGGCAGAATATTACTAGGGGCCTGATTCTCATTAATGTCATATCAGTAATGCAAAGCAGGTGTAGTTATTATATGCTGCTATTTGAAATACCTTTTACACCATGTAAAGAGACTCCAGTGTTAATGGCTGTGAGTCTCTGTTAAAACACTAACCAAAGCATTTCAGTTGCAATCCAGGGGAAAGAAAGAAAGAAATGTTTGTAAATAAAAGAACTTCTTGCAATGCTTCTTGCTTGGTTAAAGCAGGCAGTGTTGTCTGGTTCGTTCTGATGAGGCAGTTCCCTGCGTGAGAATTAAGCTGACTCTGATTGCAGGCGATTTCCTCCCTCTTCCTTTCTCACTTGTAAAAACTGACTCTGGGCCAGGAAGCGCCAAGGAAGGGCTAGGATGGTGAGAGGAAGGGCTAGGATGAGCTGTGCACAGCCCTTTGATTTTGTGATGGGAACTGCATGCCTAAAGGTCAGAGGTCTGTCTGCGCCCTGTGGTGCTGGGACTGCTGTGGCCACGCCGTGCCCGTTCCCCTTGCCGAAAGGAGGCCAGGCAGAGCGTGGCTACTCAGCGCTGTGCGTGGCTACTGGCCTGGGCTGAGCCCAGGTGGCTGGGGCCAGGGGGTCACGTCGGGGCAGCTTTCGTGTGAAAATGAAGAAGGGCTTGTAGGAGTGAAATGACAGCAGTTGTCATCTTGTTGCACGCTTCCCTAGTTAACCAAGCGGGTAGGAAGAGGTCGTGTTCATGCGCTGGAGGTACTTCCCAGGTACAGCACGGGTATTGAGCCAGCTTGTGTTTCTCATGTTGTTTTTATGATAACCCTTCCCCACAGCCACGCTATCTGCGGGAAGCGGCCTTGGGGCCGCAGCGCTGCTGGCGTGCCGGCCGGCGGGGAAGCGTGCGAACATCCCCTGCTTTGGAGAAGCTTTTCCATTCTGGCCTTGCTGCAACACACTGTGTAAACGACATGGCTTTTTGCACATGATTGGAGGCTTCTGGACATTGCACAAGTAGATTTGGGCTGGGATGTGCTTATGGGCTGGGTATTTTGGAGATTGAATTGTCGTCCAAACCCTTGACTTCGATGGAGCTATGAAGTCACCATAGTATTTTTGGCTTCCTGCATAGCAGTGTACCCTGGGGTGATCGAGGGGCATGGCATCAGCTCTCTGAGCCTCCAGGCATTCATCACTCTCCCTTTATACATTAACAACTGTGATTTTGAGTTCTGAGCGGTTCTTGTTTTTATTAATGATGTGGGAAATCTTGGAAACCAGTTAAAAACTGAATGTTTTCTCCAACTTTACCAAGTATGCTTTGACAGTGGATTTCCACTTGGGAATAGATAAACATGAGATAGGCTCTTATTCTGAGGGCAAGCAAATGCATTGTGCACCTTCATGGGTCAACTTTTGTGAACATGTGAACAAGGCGTAGCTCTGTTAATAAAAGCATTTGTGTGTGTTAACAACAGCGTGGAGTTAGTGCCGTTTTCAAACAGTGTAATTGTACCAGGATGACTGATATATTAGCACCCACCGAAAAAAAGAAAAGGTCAAGAAAGACACTTTCCTAACCGCGTTTTTAAATTGATCAATGCGATGAGGAGATCCATTGTGCTTCTGTAACAGGAAGTATTACTGATGTGTAAATTGAAGACAAACCAGCAATGTTTGCTGGCCTTAAAAAGTGGTGTGGCTTTTGTATACTCATATTCTTGTCCTGGCGTGTTTTCAAAAGTTATAAATAGATCACTGGGAAGTCCCTGGATAACAAAAATGTACTGCTGCTGGTTGTCATAAATAAACTAATAAGAGATGTCTTGGTCTTGAGGCTTTTTATTCTTTGGAGGAGTCCTTACTTGTGCATATAGTTTTGGCGTGTCTGTTCACACGAGGCAGGACTATTTTTGTGGCAGTGGGGTATAGCTTTGTGTCCATCTCTCTATCTCTTGCAGGTCTAATGCTCCGTGGACTTGGTTCTTTCTGAGCAGAATTGTTCAACCTTTTCCAGGCTTTTCCCTTTTCATTCTTTCATGTCCAACTACTGATAGTTTAGGAAGACCCAAGGCCAGACTTTTTCTAGCATTATCCCAGGCAGTGCAGTCTCTCTAGTATGCCACATGCTCTAATACCACTTCTTAACGGACTGGCTGATACCCATCTGACTGCAGCAGAGTATTATGTAGGATCAGAAGGCTATAGCCTCTTTTCCCTATCACCTTCAAAGTGTTGGAAACCTGATGGAAGCCCTTTTCTTCCTCCAGGAAAGTGCAGAGAATGTGCCGTTACTGCTTACTGGATGGTAAGTTTTTTTTTCTGCCAGACAGGGCGAAATCGTCAGCTCCTCAAGTGGGAGAAGAAAGTAGATCTGTCAAAGGTGCTGTGCTGATTGTTGCTACCTGAGGATCTGGCTTTGAAGTGAAGGGCATCAGTATGTTTACTCTGTGATCCCCTTCCAGCTGTGGACCTGTATACAGTTTGAGATCGCCCACGAAAACAATGTTGGCAAGCGTTTTAAATGTGGAAGGAATGAACTTCAGGCTGGCGTAGGACCTGAAGAAAAGAGTGTTTTAGTGCAAAGATCTTGGAAAATGCATGCATTAAATAGACTTTCCTCCCCATCCTGAGGGGTGAAAAAATGGTGAACCTGTTGTAGATGAAGTGTTAAGGAGAAAGCACGACCACCAGACTTAAGTGCTGTGTGAACTTCTCTGACTTAACAGACATCTGAGTATGTTGGAAGTGAGGGGAAAAGAAAATATTGTAAAAAAGAAAAAACTCAAACCAACTTGATGTAAGGGATTTTCTAATTCTTTAGGTCCTATTATCACGATTTGTATCCCAACAATTTGCCTCTAGGGAGGCTGTGACAGACTTACAGAAAAGTAGTTTACCAAAAGGCAACCTCTCAGCAGTACTTTGCAAGGCTCAAGACTTGCCCTTCTGAATGTTACTGCTTCTCTCAGTGTAAACTAAACTGAGGTCTTTTAATAACCAAAAAGGAAAAGGGTCTTCAGGCGGTCTGCATTGTGGAGCTCTGCTTCCTTTGGACTAGTTCACCAGAGATAAAAATCTGCCGTTTCTGTTCATGACGTCAGCTCGACTGAACACATGAGTAATAATAATCTGTTGCTAGGAACAGACTTCAGTTTACATGTAGAGGCCTCTATGGAGGGAAAGTCTTTTGAGTTCCTGAGTGGGTCATAAATAATCCCTGGCACTTCAAAGGAGGAAAAGTAAGTAAAAACAAGCGGTTGGAGATGCCATGCAAAGATGTCTGTAACTCCTATTGCAACACCAGTGGAAAAGCATGTAGCCAACATAATTGGGAAAATACGGGGCATGTGTCTACAAAGGCAAAACCAGGGAAGCGGGGGTTTACTAACAGTGGGTTATAATATTGAGCTGCTTCTAGCTGGGCTTGTTTGCAAGGTCTCTGCTGCTTTCAGCTTCCGGGAGCGCACACCTGAGCTAATTTCATGCCGTGTGATTTTTCAAGATTGGCTCATGGGGAGGGGTGTGAGGGGACATCTGTGCAGCAGGCTGCGGCACGGTGTAGGGGCAGGAAGGAGTTAGCTGTAAACTCAGAGGCTCCAAATGGTGTTACCTGGGACAGTATGGAAATCACGCCAGCTAGTTTACCTTGCTTCCTCATTAGTGTGCACAGATCCTTTGTAGAAGGAACCTTAAATAATTAATGAAATCTGCATTTTATGTTTTGACTGTGGTTACATATGTTGTTTTGAAAATGACAGCAGTTTCACTGTAGAGGAGCATACTGTATAATTGCAATTTTTTTCATACTTTGAGCAGCTGAAGGACAAAGTTTGCAAACCACCCTGATCCAAACTGTAATGCAAAGGCTGTGAAATCCTTGTTAATGAATCCTCCAAATCTATCTGAAACTTTTTTTTTTTCCCCTTTCTTCTGAGACAAAAATGTCCTTATAAAGACCCTGCTTAAGAAAAGCATCTCTTAGGTCTCATTGAGACTTAAGCCTCACTGGTGCCATGGTATTTAAATCAGTATTGTCTATACTCATGATAAAATCTCTGGAATGATTATTTTCAGGTTAGATTATTTTCAGTTATTTCAATTCCTTGAGATTCTAGTCCACTACCTGCTCTTAGGTGTCTCTCTGTCAATATGCCTATGTCTGTGTGTTAACACCCAGTACATTTTTTAAACTGCTGCCTAATTTCAGCTGAATTTGGGAAAGGAAGAGCGATTCCAAGGAAGTTAAGTTGCAATCATGTGATCTGACTGTGCCAATCTAACTTCCACCTATGTTTTTGGGTGTCCATTGTGGGAACAGCTGGAGAGGGAAGGGAAGAAGTACACTACCAATACCCACTAGAGGAAAGCCTGGGTTTGAGTCTTATGAGTGCCCGTATCATGGGAAAAGCTTTTGTTCATGGTTGAACCATTTCAGCTGCTGGTTGAGGCCAAGTGGTCAAGAATTTATTCCTTTGGAAAACACCAGTGGAAAGTTTTTCTCTCGAGGAGGACATTTGTAATGCACCTCTCTTGTGTGACTTCTCCCATGCTAAGACAAGACGAGCTTGCACAACAGCTCTGGTGCAATTCACATAAGCTAATCAACAGGAAACAAATCCATTGGAAACAAGGTACCAGAGTTTCTGGAACTCTCTCTTTGGTTCTGTGATACTTCACAGGTTATTTCAAAGGTTATTCGAAGGTGTAAGCAGTTAAATGCTTTCCTGTATTGATGCCAGACTCTCCAGAAAGAGGGAAAGACAAGGTCATTTTCTTCACCTTTGGTTTTATCCCCACTGAAAAGGCATGGTGTCATTTGAAAGCATTTGATTTATTTTCAGCACCATGGGTATATATTTTGTAGTTGTCCAGCGTTTCATGGAAATGAAGGATTTGATTTAGCTCTGTAGGTTCGTTGAGCTGTTATGAAACAAAATAATTGACTTAAATACAAAGTAGAAAAGATGATCATTCCTACCACCTATGTAAAGCATTGCTAAGCAGTCTTACCCATAGCTTGATGGTTTTAGACTCTTCAGAGTTTGATATGATATAGTTAAACTTAATGTGCTTTATTTGAATGAAATTTGGGGCGGGGGGGAGAGGGCGGGCAAAGGGACTAGCATATTGTCCCTGTATAATCCCTTCTCAGACTATCTGTACCTTGTACCTTTTAAAGAACATTAATCCTTGAAGGTATGTCCTCCAAGAGCATGTGTGTGTCTGCCTTTCAAAGCAGTGTGGAGTCTTCTGTTGCAGTAGGGCAAAACGTCTGTGATGTGTTGGATGGTGAACAGAGGGTTTCAGGGATGTGAAAGCTTTAGCATAAACTTACCTTGTGTTAGCTGCACACTTTTATAACCTGCGCTGTGGATTTGTTGAGTGGATATCTGCCTTTCAAAAAAAAAGACATTTTAAAAAATCCCATCCTTTTGTGTGGGAGGCTGTAATTTGATCTTAAGATAGGAGCATACATTTTTTGTCATTTATACATGTTCTATGATCATGTGCCATAGTTTAAGTTAATAAATTAAGCACCTTAATTACATTTAATTAATGCTTTAAAGCTTAACATACTTTCTGCTTTAAAATCCTGGAAGTTTTATTAACTTCAACTACTTTCACACTTAGAGATCTGAACTGAGGTTTGAGTCCCGTCACATGGAGTGCAGTACAGGCACATAGAAAGAAATACTATGTACTGTGGTTGCTGTGGCTGGCAAGGGATGGGGTCAGAGGAGGAACAGTCACAAAAAGGTTGAAAATGCATTTTGCTTTGTTTATGAAACGTCCATTAATGCTGTTCGTGGCTCTTGCATGTTTTCCTGTTATTCTAGAGGAATTTTAATGCCAAATCCAGTTCCCTTTCTCTGGACTATGCTCCCAATGACTTTAGCATTGTGCAGATTATGTGAACATGACTTGGCTCTGCCTATGTCACCATCTCAAATGTGGTTGCATTAAAGTTGAACAGATATGTATGTTTTCACTGTTTGAGGATTTTTGTGCTGCTTTTGTGCCTTTAAAAGAAAATCCTTAGACAGTGTTTAGTTTAAAATAAAATGCAAAAATGAGAATAAACTTGTGTTAAAGAAAAAAAGAGAATGCAGTGTCACTCATGTTGAGTGCATGCCCCAGAACCACAGGAACGTACATACGTAGGTAGTTTTGGGATGTCTTGCTTGTGGGTTATGCCGATATGGCAATGGTGGGTGTGTTTCTACGTGTGTGCTTCTAGTCCTAGCCCTCCTTTACATGGACTCCCAATTTGAATTATAACCTTAGGTCCAAATTCAGGCAGTTTCATTGATTTACCTGGATTCACTGTTGCCCAGTATTTACTATTTCTTAAATATCTCTGAAGGTCTTCAGTTGGCTACTGGAGAATTCAGGGTGGAGGGAATGCAGCTAACTTGCCCTCTGTCCTGGGAGCAAAAAGCAACAGATCTGATGATGTGATTTGGATTTTGCTTACATACCTTCCCATTTGGGTCTTGCTGCTTAGTTAGTAGCCTTCAAGGTGGCAATCATAAAATCAAATTCAAGACATACAGAGATACCCAAAAGATATTAAGACCACCTGACATTTTATATTTTTAGACTTTGGTTTTGTATTGCTTGATCTTGAGAGAAAAAGGAAGGAGTTTCCCAGGAAAGATTGCATCTCCTTGGGCATAGGCAGCGCTGCTGGGAGAACTGGATTCTTGCTCAGCCCTTGCCCTCGCTCAGTTCCTGTGAGATGCTAGCCCTGGCACTTATACCTCAATTTTTACCAGTGGTAGCTAACTGTGTGGTTATTTTTTGGTTGGCTGACTTAAGACTCGTACTTCTAGCTTGAGACCAGATGACTTCTGAGAGCTCTCCAGGGTTGGAATTCCAAGTGTCCCTTTAACAAAGGCAACTACTTTATGTTGTCTATTTCTGAACAATTCTAATCTTAAAATCATATAAAGCCTTTGTGCCAGTTGTCTGTATTTGAAGACTTTGTTAGAAACCAATAGTTAGAAATCTTCTGAGTTCCATCCTAACCTCAAGGCATGGCTTACTTTATATCATCTTGTTCCTGTGCCTGCCAAAGATGAAATTAATACTTTTCCTCCTCTTTTTGCTGGACTAAGCAAGCCAAACTCTTGTAAAATATTTTTTTGTCTTTTCTTTGATAATCTGGATAGCTCTCATCTTCACCTGCCCCAGCTAGAACTCCCCTTTCTTGAATCTTGTGCCTTGAGTTTTAGTTGGAAGTTGTTGGTGACTTGCAGAAACGCCACGTACTCATTGCAGCAATTGGAATCAGTGCTTTGGCTGTATGAACTAATACCTATTTCTCTGGAAAACCAGAGTCAAATCAGCAACGTTTCCCCCCCCTCTTTGTTCTCTCCATGCCTTTGCCTGTCATTGATAAAACAGTGTCCCATGGCAGGGTGTTGGACTAGATGATCTTTAAAGATCCCTTCCAACCCAAACTGTTCTGTGATTCTAAATGCGGTCAATAACGCCTGATATCACGTAGATGCTGTAAATGTGAGTTGATTGATGTTTGTGAAGTGTTCACAAGTTGGGTGATGAGCACCATAGAAAATCTTGTGAAGACTTAATAATCCTGTCATCAGAGCAGCTCTTGGATAAAGCACAAGGACACACATTGTTCAGGATGAGGAAGACAAAATATTGAATAGCCCCTCATTAAACGCGTGTTGTCCTTTCTGTGCAGTGAGAGAGACAGGGAGTGAGGAAAAATAGTTTATAGTGGAGTAAACAAAGGCCGCCTCATGATTCATATGCACAAGGGACTGAATGTAAAAATTTCTCTGGCGTTTTCTAATGTTGTATTTCCTTACTTGTCTGTTCACACCCTTTATTTTGACATATACTTGGTAGATGAGTTATTAATATATGGTGTGTAAATCCTACTACTTCTGATGAAAAGGTTACAGTTATTTAGGCAACAACGCTTGTTTAAGGTGAACCCTTATTTAATTTTCAGCTCTATTTCTCTTTGAATTTGTTTAAGTTCTAAGTTTTTGATAAAAATGAGTCTGTATCTAAGTATCCAGGTTTTTTTCTACAGTGGCAAATTGAACAATATAGCTACTGCAGTACCAGAAACAATATTAGACTTTTAAGAAAGATACAGCATATCATTGACTAAAGTTGCATTAGAGATAGAGGAGGTATCCAGGGAGAGGAAGATGGAGGAGTTGGAAAAAGAAAGTCCTTCATGTGGGATGAGGTGTAACAAAGGTAACAGACAGAAATCGCAGTTGTGATTATTCTCATATGATAACCACTGCTTTTTCATTTCATCTGAATCTTTGCAGATTCTGCCTAAATTGTTTCCATTCTCCAACAATTATCTAGATAGGAAGAGATAGATGAAAAGTACAAAGCTCTAAAGAAAACCTTTGAGGTTTGGCAGCAACAAATCTACAGAAGGCACTGTGAGCCTTTGTAACCCTGGCTTTCTCAAAGAAAGCAACTGTCTTTGAATTTTCCTAACCCTAGTGCTTGTGTCTTCATGGCAAGACACACTGCGATCCATGGTTTGTGTTGCAGAGTACTGTCGGCCACCATTAGAAAAGAGACAAGGGACCAAAACTTGGATTCACTCAGTAGGAACATTTGCTTTATTCTGTATGAGCTAAGGAAACAGCGTACCAAGGGAAGAAAACCCGCGAAACCCCACGTCTCTGCACACACTTGAGGATCTTTGATATCATCAGTTTTAATGTAAAACTGTGCTGATTTTCCTCTTCTTTTTTTTTATAATTTCAGTTTGGAAATTGATTAAAGAATCTCGATAGGATTTAATATGGCATCAAAGCAGTCATCTCCCTCAACAGAGGAGCAGGCTTCCTCCGAAATAGATGATCTCTATCTGTCGCTGCAAGGTAAGTTACTGTAGTTTTCTGCGCCTTTTTAATGTAGGTTTTTGGCAAAAATGTGTAACTGCAAAAGTTGAAGGGAATTCTGAGAAACCTGTTAAAACTAGCATTGTGATCAGTGTGGTTAGTTCCTGTCTGTGCTTCTTTGCAGATGCTTCTGTGTTTCATAAGAGATGCTTCAGCAGTGAAACGAAAGATAAATAACAGCTCTCATAGTGCTTTCTCATGGTATTTTCAGAGCTGTTGCCTTATTTGGTACAAATGTGCTCACTGGTTCTTATGCTTTGTTATTCAGAATATGTGTTACTGTAAACTGTTTTCAAGGGAACCACCAGCATGAAAACAGTTATGCCATTTCATTAGTTTCCTTGTTTTCAGTTTGCTGACAATTAGGTGGTTGCAGTAAGCTGTCCTAATGAGGCTAGTAACTATAGCACTATTTGATTTAATTTTATTTGTTTTTCTGTTCTTACTGACGTATCCCCTGCACATGTAGAAAGACAGCTTGTGGCTAAAAAAATTTTTGTGGCTTCTAAACAAATTTCTTACAGGTCAGAGTCTTTCATCCTTGCTTGCAATGAGTTACAACTTGTTAAGGAAGTGCTTACTGGCTGATTTTGAATTGTTCCAATTTAATGGCAGCTACCTGGACAAGTGAGAACGAGTGCATCAGAGCTGGCCTCTCAGATAGGCTTTCTGGGTTTTCCTTAATCATGTGTTGAGTTCCCGTCTATAGGAATTTTCTGGGCAGGCTGATTTTCCTCTGAACATATTCATGAAAGCATTCGTGGTGGCTATCAAGGAGGCCAGTCCAGGCAGCAGGACTAGCACTGCTAGAAAGCCTGTCTTTGATATGTTTAGAGCCTGGTTATTCTAGGATGGATGAGCTAAGTCATGTTTCCACAGAGCTATTTCCTTTTAGCTCACTTGCAATGAAATTACTATGGTACTTAATTGAGAGAAAATATCATTAAAACAGATGGTGCAAAAGAATATTCTGCCAAGTCCCTTTTACGATCCATATTTGCACTAATATTGTCATCGAAGCCATGTGTTTTGATGAGTGAGTGTTAACAGTGGTCTAAAACCAAATGTCTTTAATGGTGAATTTTCTGCCATTTTGCTTTGGTATTACTTTTTCAGCAGAGCAAGCAAAAACTCCTAGCAGACAGGAGCTAGTCTGACTGTTGCACCAAGCACAGCTTGTCAGACACAAGTTTGTTGTGCCAGTCAAACTCAGCCTTCGGTAGAAAGACTAAGCTAGCTGTTGTCATGAAATAAGTTTGGAAAATGCTATCTAGCTTTAAGGCAGAGTGTGCTGAATTAAAGTTACTTGGGATTTTAGAATAGGGTTTTAATTTGAAATAATATTCATGCTATTTTCTGAAAAGTCAGACAGGTGTTTATGTGTCGGATAACAGTAGGGTTTTTTGGTCAATGTCTCGGTGAAAGAGCGCTGCTTATTAAAATCGAAATTAAATTTCTTTGCTGTAATAATTTGAGCTCCTAGGTTATGCTGGAATGAATACACTGCAAATCTGGGGCCAAGCTGTATGTGACTGTTGTAAAACATCCAGAGGTGTCCCTTAGAAGTGGCATAAGCGATTTTTGTAATGATTAAAGATGCAACAAATGGTACAGACACATCTTGTGTATGGAGCTGTGACACTGCAGCATCTGCTCTGGGTCAAACAAGCAAATGGTGACACAGCTGTGATGAAGCACTGAAGACACATTCCCTGACATGACATAGTGAAACCATTAGTAAATCTACCTGCAGATTTGTGGTAGCAAAGTTGAAACACGAATAATAGGGTCACTCCAGGAAAAGAGTTTTTTCAATAATAGGAATCTTGGGATGAGATTTGCAAAGCAGCCAGAGACTTTGATTACTTTAAACCTTCAGATTCACCTGGAGAAGTTTTTGAGAAATCTCAGATTCAAGTAATGGCTGCTTATAACTATTAGAAAAGCAGCTTAGTTTTTGGGTGTGTAAAGATGGATGTAAAACCGGTGATGATCTGCCCTTCCAATTGTTAAGATACAGCTTCAGAGACTATGTCCGGTTATATAATACACAGCATAACAGGAGATCTGCATAAATAGTTGGTGCAGAAGGAAAAAGTAGGAGTGAGATGTAGTCTGGATTGCTCATATTTTAATCTACATTTAAATTCTTTGTGATCCAATCTTCTATTATTCCTGAAAAGCATCCAGTGGTGATAGAGCGCTTGTCTAGTCTGGTTAATTAGGACAAGATCTAATGTGCCAGTTGGTTTGGTCATATAACTTTGTGAAGATATATGCCTAAAAAATATAACAAAATAGTTAGCTTTTTTCCTTCCCTACCATGTGTAAAACCAAACACATTTTAGGTAGGTTTGACTGTGATTTAAGTCATGGTCTTCTGTGAGTAGGACAGTACTTTTGGGAAGAAAAAGAAGGAAAGAGGGGAAGAACCTACTTAATTACTACTTAGTAGCTCTTATTACTATACAAATCCTATTAAATTAATGTTGGTGGCTTAATACTGTAAAAACCTGCTTTTCATTCGGTTATGTCTAATCCTTTATGAATGATTTCTCTTCAAGTGAAATTGAAAATACAGTGATATGTATGCATGGATTTTTGTTGTGCATCTTGTAGTAGATTGCACTCATGTCCAAGTAAAGGAGGATATCTCTCTGAGACCCACTTAATTCATCCAGAGGTCAGGCAGACTCCTCATTCTTACCCAGCATTTTTTTTTCTTCTAGCTGTATGCCTTATCTGTTGGGGTCAGTATGTTACTACAGCTACCAATTCTTTTTTCTTTAATCAGAATGATAAAAAAAGTCCGTTAAATGTTTATTATGAGTTTTCAGGGGTGACTTTTACAAATTGAAACGCTCCCATAGGAGCTGCACTGAAATTTATGCCCTGTTTATGCTGCCTGGGTGAGGAGCTGGTCCGCAGTTCCTGTAACTGCGTGGCTTTGTGGCATGTGACGGAGCTGATGGCACTGGAGAGGCAACCGACACGAGACTGCCTAAAAAAAAAATCAGCCATGGGTATTTTTGTCTGTTTCTCATGCCTAATGAAAAAAATAGATTGTATAGTTATATAAATGTATTCTCTGCCAGATAAATTTTGATTTGTTAAAGGCAGGTGCATAACTGGTTAAAAACTGGCATTAAAATGCTTGAGCGGATGGCTTCTGAGGCACCTGTATAGGGCACTGAAGGCCACGTTGCTCAAACCCTTACTTCACTGTGGATTTTCTTTAAAATGTTAGAAAACCACTTAAGCCCTTATCGTTAAAAGTATGTTGACGTCTAAATGATATGATTTACTACCTTTAAGAATTTAACCTGCAACCTCTGTCTATGCCCCCAAGTAGTACAGTGCCTCTCTTCACGGGCTGTTGTGGCACTACAGTGGTGATTTAGAGCTGCGCCAGGATCCTGGCAACGTGAAGAGCAAAAGCATTTAAGAAAGCCAGGAGGGCAAAACTCAGCATGAACAGGCTTCTTGAGTTAGCAGTACTTTTGGTAAATTGGATAATTTGCTTTCAAAAGGAAAAGGAGGTTGAAAGGAATACTGTAGAAAGGAAAAGCTCCTACTTGCTGCACAGACGTGGTAGTAGTTAATTAGTTAATATTTATATAATATTTGGATTTGAAAAGACCCACCCCTGTATAAATATTTTCATCATCTTCACTGGGCTTTGGATAAACTTCTTAATCTTGACAAAAAATACTGTGTTTGTTTTTAATGGCTTAACACCATGTTGCAGAACATAAATGCTGGAAATAACTCTTTTCCCTGATTTCCTGTCTGCAGAAAATGAAACTGTTACTGGGTGGAAGGGAAGGGACTCTGCAAAGGGCTCAGTGGTGAATTGCTCACCCTCTCCCTGGGTTGGCAAGTATCTAACGGTTCTTCTGATAGTTCCTACCATTTATAGGGTGTACCTGCTTGGTGTTTTAGTTCATACTAGCAGTGCTGTCTTGAAGGAGCTGTGCCAGTTACCCCTGCTAACCATGCTTTGGTTCATTTTGCTGAGCCTCCAGGGAGTGTGGAAGTGGTTATTTTGAATGAAACTGAAATAAATGCTCCAAGAAGGTACCATGGCTGTCTGTGGGCATTCAGGCTAGAACTAGTCCAACACAACTTTTC
>NW_010558124.1:0-5197 GCF_000687285.1 Phaethon lepturus | reverse complement strand
TACACACGTGGTGGGTACACTACGTCCTGAACACAAGATCTTTCGTCTGCTGATCTGTTCCTGTTGAGCTGCGCTGATTGCTACTCTAGACGTAGCCTCAGCTGACCTGAATGGTGAAAGGAAGATATAAAAATATTATACACAAGAGGTAATTCCTTCTGGTGAAACAGAGATGGGGAGATGACAGACAGGTTTGTGCTCATTAATTTCAAATAATTGTTTAAATTTTTTTTTTGTAAGAAAAAAGCCACACAGTTGAGTTGTAAATGGTTCACTGACAGTGATGTACTATTCCTCTCTGTAGAAGAAAACCTCTTTGCTCTTTGACGAGCATGGGCAGACAGGCTACATCTGTTCTGCTGAGGTTTGCTTCCCCCAACTCCCTGCCGAGGGAGGGGACTGTGCTTTCCCTGGAGCTGCCATCTCCAACCTTGGGAAGGGAGGCATGGAAGGCGACAGAGGAGAGGATATTAAGTCTGGCTTTTCTGTATCACTGTTAAAGGAAGGCTGAGGGTAAAACCATGGCTGGCAGCGCTCCTGCTCTCCTCTTCCTCCTGGGAGAGTTCAGCACTGCTGTGGTCCCTGCCGTGTCCCCATGCTCCAGCCCTTAATGATTGATTTGTAGCACTTGTTAACAGCTCATTACTAGATAAACCTGTCATTGTCCAGCAGTGTCTATTGATTTTTGGGCAGCCTACGTGACACCCTGCTTCTATGTGTTATTCCTCCCTAAAGACTTGTTCTGAAGAGTAGCGTTAAAACACAGGGCAAAATGTGATACATTCTGGGTGTTTTCAGATTAGCAGGTTCTTAGTTTGTTCTCTCAGATCCACTCTTTGGCCTGGTGAGTTTTGGCCTGAAGTGAAGGAAATGATTTTTTTTTTCTTTTTTTTATTCTGGGTCAGTGACATTTTGAAAATTAGGGCAAGAGAAAACCAAGGTCACTTAGAGACCTATAAAAAGGCCTAACAAAGAATCCATTCATCCTCATAAAAATAAAAATCCGTATTAATTAACCACGTGGTAGAGATAAGAATTTGAGAGCTTGATTAAATCATTCGCGCCTTTGAGCAGTAGAGTCAGAGAGGAGCCGGGTGGGAAAACACACTCAGCCTGAAAATTGCAATACAACTGCCTGCCATGGTGCCAGAAGCACATCTGTACAGAGATGTGTGTTGCGTGGCCTGGATGGAAACAGAGTGACTCCTGCACTACAGTCCGGGGAAATATTGGCAAACATGGAGTTTTGTTATTAACTCAGGAGGAGATTTCATTAAGATTATTTATTTGGGTAGGAAAATAAGCCACGTGGCAGCTGAGGCAGCAGCTGCTTGGAAGGCAGCCTGGTGGGTTGCACTAGGCAGCAGCTGTAGCTTTGGGAGGGTGTAAGGTGTGCTTAGGTGTGTGCAGTGAAATAACTGCCTTGTACTTTTGCCAGGTGAGATATTTGCCTGAGAGCTGCCCAAGTGAATCAAACTTGCAGTATCTGGCCCATATTGCACAATGGAGCACGTTAACATGGAGAGATTCAACCAAAACAAGACCAAATGTCCTCATCCTAACCATCTTTTTGTAACCAACCCCAAAAGCGAGTTTTCCGAATCAGTAGCGGTAGTGTGTGTTTGGCAAGAGTTACAGCTGGAAGTGTCACTGGCGTCAGGCAAAGTAGTTAATATTTGCTTTCTGTCCCTTTTCAAGTGTCAGCAATGCCAGCCTTGCCTGCCCGATAAAATTCAGCGCAGCTACTCAATAATCGCTCATTGGGTAATTGGAGCGGCTCCCGCATGGGTGTTCAAGCAAAGGGAGTGGTTGGGTCCTGTGCTAACATGACCCATGACATGCCATGCTATTTATGTCCTCCTTGTGAGCATTGCCATGTTGATTGGTCTGTGTGGCATGCTTGCACTTATTTTCCGTTTTCCAAACAAGACGGAGTTTTGAGATTGCATTTTTGTCAGTGTCTTTAAGACTGCCCTTATCTTACTGTTCATCATGATCTCTGTGATACTTAAAAAGAAGCATAAAACAATCCAGCAAGCAGGGAAAATCGACTGTTTCATGCTCCGACAGGATCATAGCGTTACAGTTTAGAGGGCTATTGAAAGATGTGTGAACTAGAGGATGCAAAACAGCCCGCAACGTACATAACACGTGAATGTTTTTCTTGCCGCTTACCCGCCTGGTGAAGCAGAAGGAGGTCTGTGGGTTGGGTGATGGGTTTAGAAGCAGGAGGCCTCATTATACTTAAGCGGCTTGCTCTGCTCCGTGCGCTGATGAAGCTCTGTGCAGCAAGTGCTTCAGGCTGTCTTGCATGATGGAAAGCCACCCAGGACTGGGGCTTGTGTTTGCCAAATTCCCAGAGCGTAATAAAGTGTGGGACATTTTCATCTGAGTGGCATTTTCATTTGCATGGTCAGAGCAGTCAGGATTAAATTTCCCTCCCCCCGCCCAAGGGCTTGATATTTTTGGTACATCTCATCCTGCCCAGTCTACAAAAACATACTTATCTGTTGCTGAGCAGTCTTGCACTTGCTTTATGATATCAAACTTACCTTCACATTAATCTTTTGTGCAAGAGCATGCTTTCAGAGGCAGCAGAGATCCTCTGCTCCCACCCCATCTCCCAGATTTGTTTCTTCTTGCAAGCTGATGGCCTGCTCAGAGCCTCCGCTGCCTCTCCCGTGCGGCGGGAGGATTTACCCCAGCTGCGAAGTGGGCAGTGAGTACCCCCGCAGCTGCATTGCCCACCATCTCTCTCCAGGCCTGGGCCGTGCACACTGCCCTACCGCCCGCCGCTCCTCAGGGAGCTGCGCTGGGGCCATCATGCAGGACACGCTGTCCTCTCCTATCCTTCTGGTGGGGCAGCGGGGCCAGCACCCCATCCCATCTGCATCCCCGTGTGCAGGAGCTCCGAGCCTCTGTGTCGCCATGACCTCGGCGCCCAAAGCCCCATCCTCTGGCCTCTCAAAGCAGCGTGGAGGGCGCCTCATGCTTTCTCTCTGCTTTGCACCTCCTCCACCTTGCAGGCTTTGCCTCTCTGCTGCCTGCAACGAGAGGCAGGAGCACTGCAGGCCGGCCCCTGGGATGGCTGCCTATAGCCACGCATGGAGAGGCTGGTGCCCACCTCAGTCCTCAGAGGGAAGGGCTGGGACAGCTGTGCAGCTGGCATGGGCCAAAGATGGTGGTTTGGGTGACCGAAACATCAACTCTTCTAACTGTATAAGCTTGCCTTCCTTTAGTTAATAGTCTGTTTGACCTTCTTTGAAATGTCTGGGCTATTAACAACCAATGCGGCCTTTTGGGTTTGCATTCAAATGAGGAAGAGGGAGGAGATGACCACCCTTCCACAGCTCCTGGTAGGTCCCTTGAGGGGGGGTGGGTACTGCTTTTTTGGCCATTTTTTTGGGAAGCCAACCCCAATGTTTGCAGTCAAAGCTGATGTGGAAAGGCAGGAAAAAAAAGTTTGTGTTCACACCTGCTCTCAGGAGCCATTTGAATGGCTGCTGGTGCAGCGCCTGTGCAGCAGTGAGGCCTGGAAGGCCGTGATCTGAGGGACCAACACCTCTTGCTGTTACCTCAGGCATGTATACAGACGTGCAGCAGGGACGTATGGTTTGGTGGTGGTGTGTCTTGGGCATGGGGTGGGTTTGTGGGAGGGAGCGTGGGCTGAGGAGTCGTGTGATCCACTGGCCGTGACCAGGGACGGGAGCTGGTCCGGTCTGCCTCTGCTGCTCACGCTCTGCTTCACCTTTTGGGGGAACTGGACTTTTCTTAATCTCTGCTAACCGTGGAGAAAGGCTTTCGCCTCTCTTGATCTCTACTCTGGTGCAAGAAACAGTTTAAATATTCTGATTTTTGAAACATGGGCTTAACCAGCTTCCTGTCTCCCTTCACAACTGCTGGTAGTTTATTGCTGTGTTCCAGCCTGAAGGACCTGGGTGAAGAGCTGGGTGTCTGTGTGACCAGGGCATGCTTTGAGTCCCATTTCACCTTTTTTTTTACTGGGGCACAAGTTCAAGCACTCCCTTCTTCCTTCCTATTTTAAGATTCTGTGTGCCCCTGTTCGGCCAGATTAACAGTCTGTATTCCCCAGGCAGGGCCCAGCACTGAAAACGATGCTGTTAGAGGGTATAACCCCTGATGACATCCTCATAACTCTGCTCAGCCCTTCACTAAGCCAAGACATCCTGTTGTGTGGCTTCACCTACAGATTTGCATTAATCACCTAACTCCATTCTCCATCCTGGTCTCATCACCCAAACCATGCACAGACTTTCCCCAATTTCAAGAGTGGATCTTGTACTGACAATGGCCCTGAGTCTTTCAGGAAACATTTAGGAATGGATGGAGTTATTCTAGATGTATTGCTCTGTCAGATGATGTGTTCACACCTCTACTTGCATTTGCTGAGTGTTTGAGAAAAACCTTCATTAGTTGCTCAAGCTCTGTGCTTGATGGTTCTAGTGGTCCTGGCAGTATCATCTCTGCAAGCAAGAAGATATCAGCTCTAAAATAAGAGTTAAGAAAGACTAATATTAAATTGTATCTTAATATCTGGAAGAACGGACCTTAGGTTTGAGATGGATGCCATGTGTCTTTTTGAGAAAGAGGAATAAAACCAGATCATTTTTTCTATTGACCTTTTTTTCTTTTTTTTTCCCAGTGCAGCGAGAGTTTACACAGAAGAAAACCTTCACTAGCTGGATAAATTCAATATTGGCAAAGGTAAGAAGGGGATTCTTTAGGAAAGACACTCCTTTTGCCTTTTTGATTTGGATGTGCTGGATGGAGATTACATTTTTCGGGAATAAACAAAATTAATATAAGATTTTAGGTACTGACTGGAAAAAGTAGCCCCTGGCAAGCATTTGTTTAATAGGTGTAACAGCATTGTATTGGTGATTGTCCAAGGACATTTGTAAGAGACGGTTTGTAAGTAGATGACAGTATCCTTCTTGTTGATGTGGTAAAACATACTTGTGTTGGGTTGTGGCACATGTCTCAGATTTTTATGAGGTTCTGTGTTTATGATTAGTTTTACTGTGTTTAGGTAGGTGTTATTCTATTATGCAATCTAAGAACATGAATTTAATGGGATGGCTTGAGTGACTGGTAAGTATTAAGACAAACTACATACTAGTGTAGGTGCTCTTTAAGCTTTCACAAAACAGCGTCTCCCACAGCATTCTCCTGGAGA
>NW_010558123.1:12161-19198 GCF_000687285.1 Phaethon lepturus | reverse complement strand
GCCTTTCTGATTTTGTCCCTGCATTCCTCCTGCCAACAAACTGGCCCATCATGGTGAGAAATTCTAGCCTAGTGGAAGGAAAAGCTCTGCCATAGAATTAAGGCATTGCCAATTAGGAGCATAAAGCAAAAAAATATATGCCAGAGTCCATCTCATCATGCATCTGCATCTGGCACCGATAGGGGACTCTAGCAGGGGTTTAGGGGGAAAAACACAAGTTTGGAGTGATCCTTCCCTGGAATTTCCTCCTTGTTTCCAGCAATTTGTGGCTGATGGACTCCTGAAGTGGAGATTGAGACACAGCTATTAACAGTCTCCCATTAAATTCTCAGGCTGCTTTTGGATCTATTACACTTTTACCTGGAGCAATAACATTCATAATGTAATAATACAATGTGTGAAAAAGTACATCCTTTTGCTTCTTTCAAATCCTCTGATCCTCTTACTGGAGTGAGAACCCCTATTTATTTTGCTGTGAGGAGCACAATATACTTATTAATTGTCATTTCTTTGTACCATTCAAGATCGTTCAGGCTTCTCTCCCACCCTCCTCAATATTTAGGGCAGGGTATCTTGATGGAGTCAGTCCCCTCCTGTGGTCAAAGTGGCATATCCACTCCATCAGTAGATGTGTCACAGCCAGCCCGCCAAGGTGGTGTTCTGCACCAGGGCCCCAAAAGAGATATATCCTAGAGCCATCCTCCAGAGTTGGATTACAAAGGGTGAGGAGAGTATATATAAAGAGTATGCCAGAAAACACAGCTTATCTTGGGTTGGCCAGGAAAATTCGTAGTTTTTCTTTTTAATTTGCCCTATTATTTCTAACCCCAGCATCTCTGGGCATCCATGGGAGAAAAGACACTAAGATGAAGCAAAAGAACCTCCCAGCACTAATTTCTAGGTTTCTCATCTAAATCCCCCCCGGTTTGATGATTAAGAGAGGGTTTCTAAGTCTGGATCCTCCAGGGGTGTCTGGGCAGCTACCTCTTTATTATTGCCATGTTTTCTCCTTTTTCTCGGTACAGCTGTGTTCAGTAAAGGAGAACTTCTAAAAAATAAACCAAGCAAGCCTTTTTTGGCCTAGGGGCTGTTTGCTGGTGAAACCAGCATTTAAATATTTACCACTTGAATGTGAAGGAATTTCCTGGGTTGTGCTGTCTGGCAAATGAGACAGCTTATTCAGCATTGAGTTAAATCCTGGTTAAGTCTTGGAAATAATTTCATATCAGTAATGGGTGTTTAGTAGTGAGTAGGTAAACTCTACCATGACTGAACCCATTGTCATTCTCCTCCACTCCATGGGCTGTCATAATGAGGGTCTATCACTGGGAAAAGTGTCAAAAGTGGGTCACCCTGCCAAATGTTTGCCAAAGCCTGCTGAAGGCAACTATCTTGACTCAAAAAAAAAACAACCAAAAACCACCAATCAAAAAATAGTGACACATTATTTTTTTTTAAATGGTCCTAAAAATAAAAAAATCCAGTCTCATGCATCAGCATTTTTATTTAAATGTTTAATCTTCTTAATTCAATTAATCTAATTCATTAAATATAAGTTCAAATAAAGGTTAACTATAGCTAAAAAGAAAATAAAACATATCAGAGTATCTAAAGGAAACATACTACTTGACCCATGATGAGAGTTAAGTACTTTGGGAGTGCAATGAAAAGCTCAACATTGAACTTTCCAATCTAGCCCATGCTTGGAAAGATTTTTCAACTCTTGAAAGGTATGTTGGTTGTGACAGCTGTTTCCTGTACTTGTTTGGGTGGAAGCTGGAGTGAATAATCCTGCCTATTTGAGTCATTAGGGACATATGGGAATTTTCTTTACTGTTTGTTACAAAACAGCATGTGCAGAGTTTCTACGTGAAAATCAGACCACCAATTCCCAGATGGACAAATTAGGAGACAGTCTTGATGTGGAAGAGTTTGTGGTGTAAATACACAGACCAAAGATTGTTAGTCCTGTTTTACTGAGTGCATGATAAAGTCCAGAGCCTTAAAAACTGGAAATTAATGATTTCAGTAAGGGCTAGGGAGTCTGCACAGAACTTAACTTTGATTTTCTGAATCTATTTTTGCCTTTAAGTAAATCATCCTTCCTCCAAGAGGGGAAAAAACCTGCCCAAAACATCACTTGACATCATGGACCTTTTCCTCAAGTACCTACTTAGGCGTGAGAGAAACACACTGTTAAATGTGGCTCCTCAACAGTTGTGTTTAATCATTCTTATTCCTTGGAAGCCACATGAGGGTGTAAGCACACGACAGCAGCCATCCGGAGACAATCCTGGTCTGGCTGGACTGTCCCTGTTCCCACTCACACACAGAGCTGTGCCCCCCAACCCAAGTGTGCGTTGGGGATGGCACGAGGTCCTGAACACAGGTCGGAGTCGTGCCTGTCGGGGTGCGCATCTGGCTGTTTGCTCAGCACCGTCAGCGCTGCTTTTCTGGAAAGCAGGAGTGACGAAGCCTGGCTTTGTATAGATTCATGTCATCCTGTCCCCACGGTGCTCATGCCACGGTGACTATCTCTTCTGGCAGTGACAGGATAATTAAATAAATTACATATGACATTAAAGCCCCCAAGATACAAGCTTGTCCTGCTCTGGGTGAAGGAAAGACCAATCTTGAGTTACCTCCCTTTTCTCAGCCCAGAGGGTGAATTTCAAGGGTTCAAAAAACATGTGCCTGGCTTCAAAAGGTAATAATCCACTTTGCTTCAATGTTTTTTAGCTCTGAGCCTTTTGGTGCCATCTGACCTCATTTCGCAGTCTGGGGCTTCATCCCCCATCACTGTGGAGTTGTAAAAAATGAAGTAGAAAGGCAAGGTGTGATGCTCAGCTCACCCCATGACTCCCCAAGGCTTTACCCAAAGCAGCAGTTTTCATGAGACTCATGCTACAGCTCTCAAGGAAGACAGTGCCTGCAGCCACAACATGACAGCATCCAAATGCCATTCATCAAGCCAGCATGGTTTGCTTTCAGCTACTTTTTATCTTTCCCAGGCTCTCTCAGGAAACAGCTTGGATGCTCCCGTGAATTGGAGAGTTCAGTCTCCCTGGGCAGACCCAGGACCTGGGCAGTTAATAGTGACAGGCTTTTCAGCAAGCACAAAATAAAGGGCTGGGTTTTTTTTTTTAAATGGATGCTATTAGTGTTCTGGGAAGAGCCTAGACTCCTACTCATTAAGTCTGCAGTCTCCAAAGTATTTATAGAGAGGAAAAGAGCACAACTGGCTGAAATTCTTATTGTTATAGCAAATGATCAATGCACTTATCCACAGAGCTGTAGTGTCTGTGATTAGTTCATTAGCCAGAAATAATAGCGGAGTACCTGCTGCGTTGCTATTACCTTATCTCTGCCTCACTGGTTGATTCTCAGGTACAAGCAAAACCAACCCTTAATTACTTGGTTAAAAACCTATTGGCTGCCAGGGAACAAATGGAATGATACAGCCACCTCTGCTGCTGCACTTTACAGCTCCCAGAGATAACTGAATGGAAGGAAACACACTTCAAAGTCTCCCAAGAGCCAGCACTGACAGTAAATATCTGGTTGTGCCACGAGAAACAGTCAGGGACCAGGGAATGACCAGCCAGAGGGATGACCTGCACCACGAGCAAACTTCACATACTGGTGTAGAGCTGGGTTATTTCTATCCTGCTTTCAGGAGGACCTTTAGCGTCCCATTCAGATACCTCTCACCTGTTTTACAGTCATCTGTGCTGTTCTCCATTTTTTAGAGAGAAGCTGATGCCTTGAGACACTCCTGCTGTGTCTGGCCTGAAGCCGGAGTACCACCGTCTTCAGGCGTTTGTCCGTGTAACCCTGCCTGGTGCTGCTGTGCAGCCCACTCCCCCTCCAGACAAGAGAGCAGACAGTGTTGCCTACAGCCCAGGCAGAAAAGCTCAAAGGCGGCCAGCCAGCGCTCATCACCTCTCTGGTACTGGATAGGGAGGCTACAAGCATCCCATGGCCTCAGCCAAGCAGATTCAGTGACAGCTCTGTCCTCTGAAGTTTGGTACTACACAGGAGCTCCAGGGAGGCACGGGAAAACTCTGACCCACTCTCTCATGGGATGTATCCACCAGCGGGATGCTGGGTCAAATATTCCACCAGTTGTGGACAGCTTTGACCATTAATGCCAGGACTGTATCCCTCAGTCTTGCTGGTGTCATGCCCAGACATGACTTGTTCATCAGGTCACAGAATAATTTAGGTTGGAAGGAACCTTTCTGGAAGTCTCTGATCCAACATGCCTTAAAGCAGAGCCAACTTAGATCAGGTTGCCCAGGGCTTTGTCCAGCCAAGTCTTGATTATTTCTAAGGACTGAGATTCCCCCACCTCTCTGGGTCCCTGTGCCAATGTCTGACCATCCTGAGGGTGAATTTATTTCCTAATGTCTAATTGAAATTTCACTGGTCACAACTTGTGTCTATTGCGCTCTTCCTTTCACTTGGCATCCCCAAGAAGAGTCTGGCTCCATCTTCTCAGGACCCTCCGACCCCGATCTGTGGCCCTGTCCTCAAAATTCATTTTCACCCTCCCTCCCTCCCTGCCTTGCTGGCTCTGCCAACATCACAACAGACATCTTGTATGGAGATGTGTCTGCACAGTGTTTCTCCAGGTGGATTAGGGCACCCTCTTAGAGCCCAGGCTTTCAGGGCTGTGTAATTATGGAGAAGACATTTGGATACCCTTGACAGGGCAAGCCAGCCGGGCTTGTTCATGCTGCAGTAGGACACTGCTGTGAGATGGATGTGATTGCTTCTGAGCCACTCTCTTTAAGGACACAGGCAAATAAAAATGCAGGAGAAAATCAGCTGTGTTACATGGTGATGCTTTTAATTGCCTTGGCTAAATGGGAAATTAAATGCTGGGAACTTCAAGTCCTCTTTGATGTTTAGCATCCGTGCTCCAAAAGGATGAGTTCTCTGGGCACGGCTTTGGTACGCCCAGGAAGCGTGAAATCAGTCCCAAATTGCTCAATGTGTAAGGTAATTGGCCTCCATTGCCTGAAACGCTCTGGATGCAGAGTGGGGAAGCAGACACCATCTCCCAGGTGGAACAAATTCAGATACACCACAGGGGCTGTTTACGTGGCACCTGTGTGCCTGGCATTGAGGTCTCCCTGTCCGACTGGTGCAGAGATCATCTACCACCTCTCTGGAAAAGCTCAGTGCCTGGCAAGGTTGGGGAAATAAGTCCCTGGGATAGAGCAAGAGAGAGATTTCCTATCATCATCCCCATGCTATGCACTTTCCATTTTTTCATTGTTATGCTCAATCAAGACACATTTGATTTCAGATTAGGAGGATGTCAGAGAGAGATATATTTCCTTAGTGAAAAGAAAAAAGATCACGGGTTGAATGTGGCATGCATTGAAGCGCCTTTCAGCACGTGCTTGCAAAGGCTGCCATCCTTGGAGCTTTTCTCCCCCCTAAGCCGGAATTTTTGTTCTCTGAAATAGGATCTGTGATAATACCTTACCTGCCAGTTTTGTTTGCCTGGTGTCCATTTCTGCCCTTTCCAGCTCAGCGATGACAATCTTCTGCCTGTCTCCAATTTTCACACTATGGACTCTGCACATCTGTTGAGAATAGTGGTCACAGGTTCAGCTGAGGTGCAACCACCACACGCAGCAAAGATGCTCCAAGGACAAACAGTCCTACCCCCCTTGTTCTTTGTACAGACACATCACACATTGGGGACCATCCTTGCTGCCTCTCCCACTTCTTCCATGCCTTTGGAGATGAAGGACTTCAAGGGTGTGTATGAAACACAATCTTCAAGATTCATGTTCATGGATTTACACGGTGTCTCAGAGACATTCTCTGCTATCTTCTTTTGTCCTTTCCTAATAATTTCTTGCAGCAACAGGAGAGGTCACAAGAATGCTTTGCAAATGTGTTCAACTCCCCAGGGCCACAGAGCAGGGCTGAGGTCCAGTTTCAAGCTCATGGACCAAAATCCCCTCCTCACATTTCAGGACTATCTCCCCATAGCTTCTGTAATCTCCAGAAGCCCCTGAGGGAAGGTGCAGCAGCTCCCATCCTTCCACACTTCTCAAAGCTGTTTCATTAGCAATAGTCTTGGGTGCGATCTGCTGCCAGACTGCAGGAAATCTTGGCAGGTTCATGGAATGTCGGCATTTGGGAATCAGCAATGGTCCCTTTCCACAGATCTCACCCCTATGGTTCTATGCAGCTGGCCTCTTTAATTTTCAGTCTCAGAATATTTACTTAGAGATTAGGACCAAAGGATCAGAAGACAGCCTGCAAGACTCATACACTGCTGTGAGTCTTTTGGCAGCAGAAAGGTGCCAGTTGCCTTGAGATGAGTTGTTCCTCTCCAACTGAAAGAAAAAGAAAAGTGATATTTGCAAGCTTGGATCTTTTTTTTTTCTTCACTCTGTGTACAAAAGGCCAGACTCTGGTATAAATGTCTGGAGCTTCATTAAAACGTGTTTATAGCTGTTGAAAAAATTCAGGTCATCAGATTTTATTTTCTTTTAATGGTTGATCATGACCGCATTGGTCCTTAGGAGAACAGGGGGAGGATCGTTGTATCAGCACACTGAAGAAAGCAAGAGGGGAAGGCATCCCGAGAGATCACCTAACCACCCTTCCCTGGTTTGTTCTCCTGGCATGTCCTCAGTGCATAAATCCACTTCTCTGGGGCACTAGGATTAATTTTTCTGCACTCACTACTCCCTTTGGCTGTCTTTCTATGTCCCTGCTCCTTGGCATTCATTCTCTAAGCAGCCTTCCTCAAGGGGGAAGCACCTTGTCGCTGGGTTGAATAGAGGAATGAGCAGAAGGAGAGGAAGCCTTCATCCACCTCCTGCTCCAGCTGTCTCCAGGCAGTCCCCTCTGGGCAGGCAGAAATGTGCCCTGCCAGCCCCAGCCTGGGGGGACCTTCCTTTTCTCATGCCCCTGGCTGGAAAGGGAGTTGGAGTCAGGGCAATTTGACTTCTGGTTTACCAAGTCCTGCCAGGGCCACACTGTGATCAAATCATAAAAACTGGGGA